>NW_026606601.1:600000-757500 GCF_029890125.1 Rhinichthys klamathensis goyatoka
TTGTCTTATTCTAACCAGAGCCACACAAAATAATGTGGCTCATCAATGAAAATACAGCCTCGCAGAGCAATACGCCACAAGACCCACTTAGAGTAATGCTGTAGCTCTTTTAATAAGACCTTTTCCTCTGAGAAAACCAAAGCCATTATCACGGTATAATTGTCTTTTATTTTTAGTGAGGAAGAACTTTGTCCTGTAGGGTAGAACAGGTTCGTTTGCATCTGTCATCTACAGTAAGTGGTCATGTCACGTCAATACGTCTGGCTGAAATGATAAGCCCCAGATGGTGTTGATCAAATCAGAGGTGGTTCCAACATTAGACATTTCTTCACCCAGTGGTTTCAGTGTGATGATGATGAAGATGTGAGGTGACGAAGCCTGTACAGAAACTAAAAGTCTTTGGCAAAAACACGAGTTTCTCAGCTTTTTGTTCAAAATGTTGTTTTTTAAAATGAAACTTCCCCACATTCAAATCATGTCAAGTTAGAATAAAATGCGTTTTCAGATACAACAAAATATTCTGGGGGCCATGAAAGTTTTGTGAAAATGATAAAAAATGCTGGCGGTGCCTGGTAACTTTTTTATTTTTTTATTTAAATGCCGGTGCATGGAGAAACAGCTGTTTAATATTTGTGGAAACTGATAGGCTAATTTATTTCAGGATTCTTTAATTAATTGAAAGCAAAAAAAAAAAAGTACTGTATATAGCCCTACTGTCACTTGGATCATCCTTGCTGGATAAAATATTTAATTTCTTTAAAAGAAAAATCTGACTGATCCCAAATTTTTAACAGCAGTGAATTTCTGATTTATTTACTCTCTCTCTCTTAGCAGCAGATCTGCTGCCTGAGACACAAATGCAGACCAAGCTGTCTATTTAAATCAACTGAATTTTCTTTTCTTTTTTTTAGGATTCAGTTCAAACACTGAGCAACAGTGGCTATTCAGAGGAATATGATTCCCTTTAATGGTAAAGATACCGTGTAGTTGAGGTAATTGTCAACCTTTAATGTGATGGAAATAGACTGTGGTCTTGAATAAGACTAAACCGGGACAAAGATTCTATAAAATCTCATACTATATATCTCAAATATATAAAAAAGGAATGTGTTTTAGTCCACTTTTCACCATCTGATCAATTCCCAGTGGAAAACAATCACATCCCCACTATAATTTCCTTAGTCATTTGAAAGTGTATCACATTAGTTCACGAATTACATTTCATGTTGATCCTGACCAAGAAACCTAATAATGAGATCCAGGCCAGAGCCATGATTACATGTTTCGAGGCTTTAGATTAAGACCACTTTATACGCTTTCCTCCATTTTTTTCCAAAAGAAACAGATTTAAGCTGCATAACAATATCATTTTCAAATAAATCATATAGCTACTGTTTGTTAGTCAATAGGGTCAGTTTAAAAGGCAGCCTCGATGTTTGTCGTCCTCTAAGCTAATGTGCGGCTCATTATGAGCCGTAATCGCATCATCCACGACAAACAATGGCCGTTTCCTCCTCATTGGCTGATTAATTTATTTTTGCCTTGCAGCCAGCACTTAATTTACAGATCGTAAACTGGTCCAGGCTGTTCCTCCATGTTCTTTACAGAAATGGTTGTTGATAAAAGCCTAAATTCAGTCTGTTTATCATATAAAGCTATTGAGTCTCTTCAGAAAATTTGCACTAAACCACTCAATTTATTTTTACAATATCTTTATGAACTTTTTGAAGCGTCAAAGTGTCAGTTGTGTAGCTGTCAATGGAGGGACAGAAAGCTCTGATTTCATTTAAAAGATCTTCATTTGTGTTCGAAGATGAACGAAAGTCTCACTGGTTTGGAACGACGTGAGGGTTAATAAATTATGATTTTTGGGTGAACTGTCCCTTTAAATGGACACGTTGAAGATTCGTGCTTCTCTGATTTGAATTTTCCCTGAGAAAAAGACTCCAGTAATCTCCAAAGAGATCTCAAAAATGTCTCAAAAGCAGCTTTTCCACTGTCGGTAAGGAACGGTTTTAGTTATTTTCACCTGAGCCTGTTTCGGCACGGCCCAATTTCAAACCATTCAACAACAGCCATTCAGTAATTAAATTAATTTTTTTTACTAACCCCGAATTCTGACCAGCAGTGAATTTCTGATTCATTTAGCCTACTCTTATACACGTTCTCTCTAGCTGGAGATCCTCCGAGACCACAGGACCCTCAGGGCCCGAATGAAGACTAAGCTGTCCGTTCAAATCAACTAAAATGTTTCAGGATTCAGTTCAAACATGAGCAACAGTGGCTATTCAGAGGAATATCATTCTCTTTAAAGGTAATAATATCGACTAGTAGTCAGTGGCGTAGGCAGAAATTGTATTTTGGGTGGGCCAGTGAAAATGTGACTGGGCCTATAGTTTTTCCTAGAAAAAAATGACTTCAATAATAATTAACATTAATAGACAAACTGAAAAAAACAGTTACACCTTTATATTCGGCAAATCATCATGTTCAACCAACAGAGCTCAATAAAGGCTGGACAAACCAGTATAGACAATAACCTGTCTATTTTATTCAGGCTATTCAGCAGTGCAAATACAGTTCACCCGAAAATAAAGTAAGCTAAAATAATAATATCACAGTTAGATCGGCAGATAAACCCGCGTCAGGCTGACGGGGAGAGAGGGGAGCAAGAAGCGGCCGGCGCCAGCACCTGACTAGCCTTCTGCTGGGGTAATGAGTCGGAAGAACTGGGCTGGGTGGACTCGGAAGATGAAGGCAGTGGTGTGTCTTCGTCCTCAACTCTTGCTTTTTTTCAAATAGCACATTAAAGAAAGTTGTTTAGCCATTATTGTGGCAACGACGCCGCTGAGAGTTTTCCAGTCAGAACCCCCAGCAACCATAGCAACCAATAACGTTCCGGAGAGAGGGTTTCTACATCTTGCTTCACCAGTTAAATTTTATTCGGAAAACAAATTAAACACACACAGCAGTCAACAATAAATCATGTATATATTAATATATTTTCATAAATACATCTGAATAATAAAAATAAACTAAACATGTATTTTTATCAAACTTGCCTGGGCGGGCCAGTGAGTAATGTGGGCGGGCCAGTGCCGCCCTGGCCCAATACTGGCTACGCCCCTGCTAGTAGTTGAGGTAATTGTCAACCTTTAGTATGATGGAAATAGACGTGGTCTTGACTGAGACGTTGGTCTGAAAGTTTAATCATCAAATCTATATGTGATCTTTAACACTAAATGACATCTGTCACATTTGATAGTGTCTCTCCACAGACGATTGTTGTTTTTCTCGGGTTAACTGTCGCATCCATCAACAGATCAAAGGAACGGGTCGGGTCGCGTGGCAGCTTTTGGTTCGAGCAGGTGTAGCTGCATATATTTACATCTCAAAGGCTCGCTCAATGCTCTCTTCCACTCCACACACACACACACACACACACACACACGTGGAGAATAAGGTGAAAGCCCAACGCAAGACGCACAACTTTGTATGATAACAATGGCCTGAGCCCATCCACACTCATGGCCCCTCTTACTCATCCTGCAGTTCAGAACACAGCACATGATGAATGACAAGCACTACAGCCTCTATTGTGTCTGTGTGTGTGTTGTCGGGAGTAAACATCACTCTCAGGGTGTGAGTGCACACTGGGTTGCTAGGTGATCTACCTTTCTGTGAGGGATATAGCTGTGCTGGGCAAGCAGGACGCCAATTTTGGGGATGCTGCTCTGGTGAAGTGCTGATTAATAATCAGATCATATCATTCAAAGGCTAGCGGTCGGTAAGATTTTTTTTTTTAATGTTAATTTATTTGATCAAAAATACAGTAATATTGTGAAATTATAATTTTACAATTTAGGAATAACTTCTATTTGAATATATTTTAAAATGTCATTTACTACTGTGAATTTTCAGCATCATTACTCCAGTCTTCAGTGTCACATGATCCTTCAGAAATCATCCTAATATGCTGATTTGCTGCTCAAGAAACATTTCTTATTATTATCAATGTTGAAAACAGTTGTGCTGATTCATATTTTTGAGGAAACCGTGATTGTTTCTTAGGATTCTTTGAATAGAAAGTAGTGTAAATGTAAAAATATAAATGCAAGGGAATGTTTGTATATAAATTCCAGCAGGGCAGAATACTTTATATTATGATTTAAGAGCAAGATTATTGTTGCATGATTTATACTTTATCATATCTGACATGGTTTTTCCAAACAACATTTTTAAAATATTGCTGTCTGTGGGGTGAGATAAACTCATTTGCAGAAAGTTAAACTTTTCTCAACTTTATTCCCCACATTGTGTTACAGTTTCTGTTGCTGAAAATTGCCAACGCTCATTGAAACTGAATGACTTCTGGTGACTTTATTTGCTGAAAATTGTTGTCAGTCTGTTATGTTTCAAAATATCATGCATAATGAATGAGAACAAATAAAAATAAACTTGGAGAAAACCAATTTAATATTTAATGGCTACAAACAATGATTTTTTTTTGTATAAATACAATAGAAAAAAATGTTTTACATTTTTTATTTATTAATTTCCTTCTTTCTGTTCTTTCAGCACGCACAGCATTGTGGGATATCAGACAGTGGAAGACATTATACTGCCATTATATATAAAAAAAAAAATCATATGAAGGCATCTTTTTAGACGTGTGATACAGCACTGCCTGTTCAGGTTTTGGATACAGCCTTGTGATCCGCTGATGCTTTGCATTAGCAAACACTGATACCTGTAACAACCCAACCGCTTTAATGCACACTTGACCCATCAGTATTAATGAAGCAATTAAAACACGCTGCAGTGATCTATAGCAACCTGTTTTGAAGTGAGTTTGGTGTATCTCATGAACAACCCAGAGCATATTTAAAATAGAGGCGTCTATCAAGGGAACACTGTTAAAATCCAGTGCCAAAGCACATCAAAAATGTGCTCCAGTTTGACTGATGAACATTAGGAATGTTTTTAGTAGGCCAAATGCAAAAAAAGAAAAAAAGTAGATCACCAACTTGATTTGTGGGTCAGACTTTTTAATAAGTGCCCAGAATCGAAGGACGGGAAGTAGTCCACGCCACCTGATCCAAACCTGTTTTGTTGGATTCTTAAGGGTAAGTAGGCTATGCATAGTATTCGTCAATACTCATCCAATTGTTCTGTTTCTTGAATGCATTTTTCTAGACTTTATAAACTCAGATTTCAGTACATTACCACCACAGAATGCCATAACTTATCACATTAAAGACAATGCAAATGCAATAATGAGGTATTATACACTTTAAAACATTGTTAAACAAAGTACAGCTCCTTCTGTTTTTGACAGTCAGACCTCATAAGCTCCTCTCCCATTCCCTTTAAAGACACACTGTTGGCCAATAGAAAAAGAAACAACATATGCCTGTGTTTGACATATAGATTTATCATTATAAGTGTATTTAAAGAGTGTTAAGAGTGTAATTGAGTAGCTGTATCTATCTATCTATCTATCTATCTATCTATCTATCTATCTATCTATCTATCTATCTATCTATCTATCTATCTATCTATCTATCTATCTATCTATCTATCTATCTATCTATCTATCTATCTATCTATCTATCTATCTATCTATCTATCTATCTATCTATCTATCTATCTATCTATCAGGACTCCATTACCCATCAGCTCTCACTCCTGATGCGTTCAGTTAGGGGGCGGGGCTTCAGAGCTCATGTGGAGGTGGTGAGAAAGCGGGCAAGTGCGGACAAAATCCAACTGGCAGCTAGACGCCGCGATTTTCAATTGGGAGACTTTCGCATATCATGGAATTAAACGAGGAATCCCGACCGGAGCAGTTTAGCCGCTGACCACATCGCCAGTGTTGCATTCCTGAGACGGTCTCCTTCTGAAGAAGGTAAAGTTCGGCTGAACTCATGCTGTTACTGAACTGCGAAGAGACACATCAGGCAGGCAGTGGATGTGTGACTGATGCATCCATCAGTGAGTGCAGAACGGAAGTTTGACAGGTTGCGTTGTATCAATAAAGGCGTTCGATGCGCTGACTGATGTTGTCGCGGTAATAATGTAGCTAACAATGATTCAGTGTAACAGTGTCAAGTGCTGCTGAAGGAGGCAGGTGGACCGCAGACATCATCGAGACTGTGGATACAGGCATTTAAAAGACATTCAGCCGTCGGGTTTTATAGTATTAGTGTTCATAGTGTCTTTCTGGATTGGAGTTTACGCAGTGAAGTGGTTTGTTTTGTAACGGATAGATGCATTATTCAGTTCGAGGCTGCTGAATTCTGATTGGCTGTTTATTATCACCTGTCAAATTAAGCGTTTAGTTTTGATCCCAGCGTACAGACAACGTCAAGGTGGATGTCTCAACTGTACAAGTCTGTGTAAAACTTTGGGGGGTTTTTTCACACGGGGAAACTGTGGTTTGTATAGTCAGATAAGTTCGGCCTCCACATTTAAAACCTCAGACTGTAAAATATTCGACTCATGTGTTTCAGGGACAGCCCACATACATCTGTCATTCCTGTTTGCTTTAACAGGCCAAATATAATCTTCAAATTGTTAATTTGGAACTTGTATAAAGTTCTAAAAGATCCCCAAATACCATGCTTTAAACTTGACAGGAAAGTTAAATCTTTTTAAGGACTATGTATATGCCATGAACAGCTGGAACAAATATAATAAGGTGGTTTGCTGTTAATTTAGGCAATTGTTGTTATAGTAGGCCTACAATGCATTATTATTGTTCCTGTACAGATGCCAATGCAGTACCTATCAACTTTCAGTCACTAAGTAAGGGATAATGTACAGTCAGGCAGTCATTATCACAAAATACACCCCAACAGGGTCCTTTATCACTTATTGTATCACTTGATTGTCCCGCTACATATCAGGTAAGTAAATAAATGGATATGAATTATTGATCAGAGTATTATTTTATTATCTTCCAGAAGTTGCTCAAACAGTAGAGCATTGGCGCTTGCAACGCCAAGGTCATGGGTTTGATTCCCAGGGAAAGCAAGAACTGATAAGAATGTAAATGTGTACCTTGAAACGCTTTGGATAAAAGCGTCTGCCAAATGGATAGATAGAACATGAGCACAGTTATATGGAAAAAAAAAAGTGTTTCCAGGATGCGGGCAGTTATACAGCGTTGGCTTGGGCTACAGTAATTTTTTAGAAACATTTGACCACTGAATATCATGATTGACCATTCAGAATTCCAGAAAGCTGTGTAATAAAATAAAGTAAACATCTGCATTTTTCCCGTGGGTAATATTTGAAATTCAAACAGAGCTTGAGGTTATGAGGAAGTGGTTTATCATTGGATATTTCACAGGTAGAGCATGTTTACTGTTAAGATAATAATTGGTCTTTATAATCAGCCAAAGAAAACAAAGTTCAGTTATTTTCCAATAGTGCATAAACTTTCAGTTAAGATAAAGGCAGATATCATCTCAACAGTGTCAATACTGTATTTGTTTGTAGTACTCTGATCGGCTATATATGTTGAGCATGTGCAGTCTGTTTCTTATTGATACTCTCTGGTCTCATCTGCCATTCCTTGAACCATATCATTCATCTCCAGCTGTCCAGCTGACTGTAGCATTGACTCAATGTATGATCACAGAGGAGATGTGTGCGCTTTTAGTTATACATATTGCTAATAATTTCAATGCTTCTACCACAAAAAAAAAAAAATATAGGCTATATATGATAACTATTAGATTTTAATATATTTAATTAAAAATGCCATGTTACAATTTCATATTTTTATTTTATTTATTTATAACAATTATTTATAATTTATCATGTTTTTTTGTGCTAAATATTAGATTAATTCAGAAGTTTTCTTTAAATAAAAATGTTACTACAAATAATTTATTTGTTATTTGTATGACAACTATAATAAGGCTCTTTATATTTCATATGACACAAGTTGGCAGGCTTGTAATCTTCTTCAGTGCATCATTTTAATTGATCATATTTCAGTCAGCAACTCGATCTTTAAAGCTTAGCAAACGTATAAGACACGCTCTCTTGCTGACCCTGTAACATTTGATCCCTCAAAAGGTCACACTTAACCACTAGCTGTCCTTGAATAATACAGACATTATAGCGAACCAAGATGCTGCATTCAATTTCAGCCCTTTAGAAAGGTACGAACAATACTCTGCAAAAAATGTGTACATAATTAAGTGTCTTTTCAGCATGTAGGCACAGCTGTATTTTTTTAAAGCATTTCTCATTATCCACCCATACTGTACAGCAGAAGGACCTTGAATTCCATGCTTGTGCTGTCTAAAACTAGGCCATCTCAAGATGGCAAATTCTCATTTTCTCGAATCCATCCCCATGGCCCTCATGCTATTATTGTCTCCCTATCTCCATGTCTGATAATAACCTACATATGATGTTTAAATAAGATGAATAAAAGACATTTGCTGATTTTATTGGACCTTAATCTGTTTCATATCTTGTCCGCAGGCACACCGCAAAGTGGAGCAAAATGTCTGACAAAATGTCCAGTTTCCTCCACATCGGGGACATCTGCTCCCTGTATGCGGAGGGGTCCACCAATGGATTTATCAGCACTTTAGGGTAAGATAACAAACCTCATGTCGTCACCCTCTGTTTGGACATCAGCGTTTAAATAAGAGGAAGTTCATGAAAATACAGGAGCACAAGAGGAAGAAGAAAGTGAGGGTAAACCACTCAAAAACGAGAAGTAACAAGAATGTCTTGTGGTTGTTCTTGTGCGGTTGGATTTCTGGTGCATTTTCCTTATGATATGATGAATGGCAGTTGCTAGGGCATTACTAGGTGGTTGCTAGGATGTTGGTCCAAGACAAAAAAAAGTCTCTATTCTGGTTCTTAAAAGTCAGATCGCATGGATTAATTCTGAAACTTTGCATAAAATTTGATTGGAAAATATGGAAAGCCTTAAAGTCATGATGAAACGGTAGTAGCGACAGATATTTTCTTATGTATTGTGATAAACATCCAAGCATAACAGATTATTGACAAAGAAAAAAAATGTAGGGTGGAGACTTGGTTCAGTTTTAGTTTTATGGACCCACTGGGTGAACGTGATTTCACCAAGTACCACATGTTCCTGGATCAACATCTTTGTTGATCCTGGATCAACTTTCCAATCAACTGTTCAGATTCGATTTGTGTGTCCCATTCTGCTCTTTCATTTTCCGGCTGTTTCTATGGCAATGCCGGTGCGTTGGTAGGTAAACGCCAATAACAACAACAACAACAACTACAACATGGAGTGGTTTGTAATACAGATGTTGTCTTATTTATAACATGACGATGTAGCCGCCGCGCTGGACTACTGCGTCTTATGATGTAGCGGCAGAAACGTGGCAGGCTGGTATGAGCGGCTTTATTACGTACTGTCTTCTCCGCCAGTTTCAAAATATGTTATATTGTCTTTTGGCCAGCAGCCATATCACCCTGTAGCCCAAGACTGGTTGCCCACTAAAGCTAAGCAGGGCTGAGCCTGGTTAGTACCTGGATGGGAGACCTTCTGAGAAAACCAGGTTGCTGCTGGAAGAGGTGTTAGTGAGGCCAGCAGGGGGTGCTCACCCTGTGGTCTGTGTGGGTCCTAACGCCCCAGTATAGTAATGGGGACACTATACTGTCAATTGAGCACCGTCCTTCGGATGAGACGTTAAACCGAGGTCCTGACTCTCTGTGGTCACAAAAAATCCCGAAAGAGTAGGGGTGTAACCCCGGCATCCTGGCCAAATTTGCCCAGTGGCCTCTGTCCATCATGGCCTCCTAATCATCCCCATGTATATATATACCAATTGGCTTCATCACTCTGTCTCCTCTCCACCAGTAAGCTGGTGTGTGGTGGGCGTTCTGGCGCAATATGGCTGCCGTCGCATCATCCAGGTGGATGCTGCACATTGGTGGTGGTTGAGGAGATTCCCCCTTCTATGTGAAGCGCTTTGAGTGTCCAGAAAAGCGCTATATAAATGTGATGAATTATTAATTATTAAGAAATACGATCAAAGCATTCAGACTGAAACGGATTTTCATGTGATTTTTTTGTCGTTTACACCGGCTAAATCTTATCAAATTTAAATCAAATATGCACAAAAATTGGATTTGGACTGACGGTCTGAGTGTAGCCTTAAAGGGGTCATATAATGCCATTTTTGTACAAGCTAATATGATTCTTTAGGGTCTAAATTAAAAGTTTGTAATATACTTTAATTCAAAATTCTCATTAGTATTGTAAGAAAACAGTTATTTTACCTGGTCAAAAACAGCTCTGTTTTCAGCACGCCGTTTCAGTGCATATGCCTTTAAATGATCATGAGCTTTGCTCACTCCGCCCCTCTGTTCTGTGCGTACACGTTTGTAACACAATAACCATAACGCGTTGTTCATTATAAACGTGGGATTATGAATTATATTGAGAACGTCGTACACAGAAAACATGCCGTAATGTACCCTGAGTGTAAACCTTAGACTCATTCATCGTGAAGCGTGCAAGCGATTTGCAAAGATATAAATATTAATATAAAGGTTAATAAAACGTTACACTCACTTCAGTTGTTCTAGAGGTTCAGTAGGAACACGAATAGCTGGTACCGATCCTTTATTCAGGAGTAGCTTCTTAGCAAAACCAGCTTTATACTGACCCTCGTTTATAAAGCAGTCTGGTGAGAAATGATTCGCGCAAACATGAAAGCATTGACGTTGCTCGTGGGGAATATTCCCTTCGAAAACAAACTCAGCCACTGCGTCTTCAGCGGTTCGGATTTGGGAACATTAAAATGACTGCTGTGTTCGTTATTACACCCAAGAACAGAACACCACAATCGCTTAGACGCCATTCTGCTCATAGACAGTGCTCCAGCATATCAACAATGACCGCGCCGGTCCGCGCAGACTATGATTGACAGCTCCCTCATGAGCGAGGGCGGGTCTGTGTTGAAACCCGGCTGTCAATCAACAATCGCGGGAGGGACGTCCGTCCGTGTGACGTCACACGGTCGAACGGCTCGATTTGAGGCAGGGGAAAACATATAAGGAGATTAAAACAAAATCACTGGATGGATTTTTATCATTTTATGATGGTTGTGTACAGGCACTGCCAACACACATTTCAGTACAATCAACTTGTAAAAGTGCATGTACCATTATATGACCCCTTTAATGATTGTAGAGGTCCTGCATACATCACCAGAGAGAAGTCTGATGATTCACCCGAAGATCGAGTTATATTTAAAGATTATGGGGTCAAAAAAAAACAAAAAAACGGTAGCACTTTACAACTAATTCTCATTATAATGTTTTATTTTAATAAAGTATATAAAATTAATAAAGAAATTTCCTTTCGTGTCGGCTTTAAAAGTTTAATCCGATTTATTTTGCTATGCTAATTATGTACAGTTTAGGTGCAGTCACATTTCGAAATGTTGGCGAAATTTTGCTGTCAAAACATAAATAAAAATGCACACTAGCGAGTAGCGACTGACGTAAGAGGCTGCGGTCTTTAGCATCCTTGTTTGTGTGCCTGCCTCCCACGCCGGTTCAAATCACGCTCGGAGCGGGTCGAGTAGGACATTTGGTGCCGTGACCCGGGTGGGAGTAAGGTTTAGGGGGGTGAGTGTAACGTAGGCCAGAAAGACCTGTGTGTGTAAAACTCACACCCCTGGCCTCAAGAGGCATGCTAGCGACTGACGCTAGAGGCTGCTGTCTTTGTTAGCGCGGCCGCCTCCCATGGCGGAGACGGTGGTTGGAATCCCGCTTGGAGCGGGTCGAGTTGGACCGGTTACACCGGTTACATGACGCACAGCTCACACAAAAGTCACTTTCAAACCAAGCAGCTTTCTGTCGGGCAAATTTTCTCCCTTGTGCAACACTCACAATCGTGCAGATTCTTATTGAAAGTTTTGGATTTCGTCCTTGAAATGTTAGTGTACTCTATATGATCAATTGCATTTGAACATTTCTATATAGCTTTTTATTTCCCCACTGTCTACGCCCTATCAGAAAAGACATGTGGACCATTTTGGACAGCAACCCACCAGTTACACAAAGTAGATTAATAAAGTGATATTAATACAGGACAAAACGTTGCTAAAAATGACAGTAGTTGCGGCCTCCTTCGTTGCCTTTTCTGTATTCTGCTCCAGCGTTCCTCGCCGAAATGAAACCAAGTCTCAACGCTGCCCTCTTCATGTCCTTCCCCCTGGAAATGAGATTGTCTTAGTTTAATCACACCCTGCCACCTCCTGGCAATCAGCCCCCTTTGCCAGCCTGCGTGATGTCATCACACACATCGTCACCCATCCATGGCAACAAAAGCAAGCGTGCGGCTTGAAGAACAGAACATTGACATCGTTGTTTGTCAAGATGCCGTTGTGCTGTTGTTGTGCCTTGTAATCACTTTCTCTGCCTTTCTACCGTGCGCACATCCTCGTGAGCCACGGCTATTTTTAGCCACTCTGGCGTATGTATTGTGTAGTGTTTGTCTCAGTGCCACAGAGAGACCTTAGCAGGGTTGGGATAATGAGCCACCTGGTTGCAGCTGGGCATAGGGAACCAAAAAAGACACAACGCCAATGTGATGAGAACTGACTGTCCTGGTGCACGCGTGTGACTGGGTCAGTCATGTTCATCCGGACAGAAGCCACCTGTCCATTAGTCCCTGGAGAGTGTGAAATTCACCTGCCAGGTCACATTTATGGTGAACGGATGAAAGCTGGATGCAAATTACGTACGGACTTGTTGCTGGTTCATTTGAATAACTTTGACAATATCCAGTGTTTTGAAGCCTCTGAAGACTTCTTGTACAGAAACTATTGTGCATTATATTGTGTTTTAAAATCCTAGTAGGCTACCTACCTAGACAGCATAGGTGTAGGCATAGGCCAATTGTACCTAAAATGTCCCACAATTAGTTAAAACACACCTGTGATAATCAACAATACCGTGTGGTTTTAATTGTGACATTTGAATGCATTTATGATGCCAGAAATGGCCGCATAGGCAATTCGTACATAGATCATATCTATGTTCATACCCATATATAAACATTTTTGATTCGTACCTTTCAGGCCTACAAATGATGTGTAGGTTTATTTCAGATGTTTAATGCGCATTTGAAGGCCAGAAATACTGTGTAAGTTCGGTTTGTTTATTCTAACGTGTATGATGCCCACAAATTGTTGTTCAGGCTTGCAGCTCAGTAGGTTTTGAAATGCAGCCAATAATAAGGGTATGACCAGACCCTTGCTCACAGTTACTGTCCGAGATTTTCACTTTAAAATATTGAGATGGAGCCATTGAGGTTACCAGAGACAGTCTATATAACTGCAGATGATGATTATTTTTCATCTTTTTGGCATTTTGCACATTCCCATTCCCATTCATCCTCTTATGTGCCCCAAAACTTACTGGTTAATTTTTTTTCTCAGCCCAAACCAAAACTGGAATGGTTCTGACCACACCATATCACGTCATTTTTTTTAATAATTCGAGAGAAGTTGACAACCATAACATTTCAGTTCTGTTCATAGGCTCAGCTGACTCACTTTGGTAATAATTCAGTTGCCACTGTGTTTCACAACCGAACAGAAATGTATTTTGCTGCTGTGTGAACGTAGTCAATAAGAGTTCGATTTCCAGTGACTCATTCTGGCTAATAGAGATATAGAAAAAGTATAATGAGAGGCAAATTTTGGTGTCATTACATTATCACTGAATGATTTAATCTGCATAAAATGACATTTGCTTTTAACACGGTGGCTCACGCATTTAAGCAGATAAACCTTTCAGGAAACACAGACCTCTTGATTTGCTAATCGTTTCTCTGCTAAAACTCTAATACTTCACATATTTTGAGAAATTTAATTCAAGACAAAACAACCCTACACAATATTTTATTTCTAACTGATTTACCTTGAGCAATGGGGTGTTTTAGTGCGATTAGATAAAACATATATAAACTGATATGTTTATAGTGATAATTGTTTTGTTTGCATTGACTTATGATTTTTTGAGCCAGTCATTTTATTATTATTATTTTTTGTATATATTTATAAACTAGAGACAGGGGCATTCTCATTCTGTAGAATTTTTATTGCACAAAAATGTGCATAAACTCCTGTGTAAAAAGTCTTAATATTTCCCCCCATTTTTTGAAGAGAAAGATTGAATATTTATAAATGTTTGAATGTGCTAAAATTAAATTGATAACTTTTATAGGTATGCTAGCCTATAGATGCTAACAAAAAATGTAATTTTGATAGCAAATTTCTTTAAATATTGTGTCTTATTTGATCATGCCATCAGCTACTAATAGCACTGTAGTACTATAGCTCCGAAATCACTTTTCCCCACAATTTGTGCACAAAACGCGATATAGCTGTATAAAATAGCTGTATAAAAATAGAGATACTCGATATGCTTGCTCCAGAGAAGTTCTCTGACTCCTGTCTCTCATCTCTGCAGTCTGGTGGACGACCGCTGTGTGGTGCAACCAGAATCTGGGGACCTGAACAACCCTCCTAAGAAGTTTCGAGGTAAGGCCACATTTATGTCTCCTTAACTGCGGACTCTGGGGTGTTTTACTGAAGTATTTTAGATATCTCTGCGGATGATGGTTTTTTTTATGCTTATTTAACCCCTTAACTGTGTAATTTTGGCGCTTTTTTATTGGCTTTTTTCCGATCACCTATTTTACCAATCATAAATTTGGTATCGTTCGAAAGCTTGAACTCAAAATTCATCTTGTGAAATCCGGTTTGAAATCGGACATTGCGTTACCATGTTGGGCTCCTAGAGCATTAAAGAGATAGTTTACCCAAAAATGGAAATTGTCATTTACTCAGCTCAAGCATGTTCGCTTGATGTGCGAAAACCATTGAGGTTCATTCTCGTGTTTGAGCACGTTTGAACCACGCAAGAACCAATGAGCTTTGTTCTCACGTGCCAAGCAGGTTCGGTTGAGCTTCAGCAAGAACCAATGAGGTTCATTCTCGTGTTACGCAGCACGTTTGAGCTTCAGCAAGAACCAATGAGGTTCATTCTCATGTTACGCAGCACGTTTGAGCTTCAGCAAGAACCAATGAGGTTCATTCTCGTGTTACGCAGCACGTTTGAGCTTCAGCAAGAACCAATGAGGTTCATTCTCGTGTTACGCACCACGTTTGAGCTTCCAATAGGAGACTAGATCGGAATCCCTGATGCCGTAAGCATATGTTGCCTGTCAAACACTTTTAAAATGTGCTATATGTAAAGGCTGTTTTCTGTTTGTGTTTTCACTTGAATGATGTCTCACCCAATTTTGGCAAAATAGAAAGGTCAGAGACAGTGTTATATTCAATGTAGTGCAAGTGAGAATGATGCAGCAAAATGTGATGCATTTGTCTTTTGAGAGAAAGTTAATGCAAGTGTGCTCCTTATGCAGAGTTTAGTTCCTGCTGTAACACACCTGTCTGGCTGTCTCCCATTTTTTGGTAAACTTGAAGACATTGATTAGCTGGCCCAGTTGTGGTTGATGGAACTGGAGCTAAACTCAATAGGAATGGAGCTCTTCAGGAGAAGGATTGAGCTGTGACTTTACTTTTTGTGTGGTGGAAAAGGAACTGATTTCTCTCCTTAAAGATGAAACCTGTCAGAAGTTAGCTAACCTTGTCCTCCAGGCATGCTGGGAGAAACCTCTGAGCCCCTTCTGCTGGTATTTTGCTCTTATGACAGCCTGTCAACTTGTAGCTTGATATGTTAGGGATGCTTAGATCAGAATTGTCGGTTTTCGATCAGCAACAGATTGATTCCACGCAAAAGTGAAATGTGTATCATGTGAAGGTCTTCAATTAAAAAGAAAAACTGAAGAGTTGTTATGGGGCAATGACAGCACTTAAAAAGTTTTTTTTTTTAGTTAACCTAAAAACGCATTTAATGTTGTAATATCTACAAATGCTTTTATTCCAGTCATAAAAGTTATGTAATCTTAGCAAATTAGTTAGCATAATTAGTTAGATTACATAACTTTGCTATGTAATTATACTAAGCAAATTAGGTTGCTATAACTGACAGACTAGGTTACACCAAAAGTCTTTTTTATTTGTTAGGTCAAGTTGAAGTAGAATTTGGAGGTAACAATTTCAGGTTCAGGTTAATTTCAGGTTAGTGAAAATTGAAATTGACATCTATTTTTTAAATGCATCTTATTGTGAACAATAATTTTTTTGTGATCAACTATACATGTACACATCAATTTGGTTGTGCAAAAATATAACAGTAACATACATGCATATGTTTGTAAATAATACAGGACATAAACTATGTTTATTTATTATATATGTATTTTTACATATGTGTGTGTTTGTGGATTTATTCACACAATGAAAACTAGGATAGAATAGTAACTAATCATTAGGTAAATGCAAAGTTAGAGTTAATCTCTTACAGGCATAAAATGCGTTTTATATATGCACTTTAAATATGATGATAGCAACTATTTGTAACAATCAACCTATATATAGTCTAATTTTCCCATCTCTACTACAGTATGCAAAAGAGAGCTGTGAGGCAGTGACTGTCACTGAAATGGTATTAGATAAAACAAGCATGTAAATATGGTCTGAAATGTGTCAACTGGTAAATGAACTGTCATTACCAGCTGTTTAAGGCTTCAGTGGTGCTTTGCATGTGAAGTGTTCAAGTCTCTGCCTTGACACTGCTGCTCATTTCTGTCTGTTTCATAAAATATTCTTTGCCCAGTCTGAGGGGTTTCTTTCTGTAGTGAATTGTTAATGTTTTGACGTGCTTCACACCGTTGTATTACCTTTTAAGTCCAACTGAGTTGCTTGAATGCACATACCGTATGTAGAACTTTTTTCTGCACAATCCTTACATTTTTGAGGGCCGTTTATTTCTCTCATAATTGCAATAAAACCTGGAATTTGGCTTCAAGTCAGTGATTCTTTCTGTCCAAGTCTGTCCTGCTACAGCATGAAGCTGCTGAAGCTGTAGCGTCCTCCTCTTCAGAGAAGCTTTCTGCTTATTTGCCTTGAGGAATTGGAGACAGTGTTCAAATATACTGCACTTCTGTATGATTCCCCCCCCCCCCCGAAGCCCACTTTGAATATTAGTCCAGGCTTCTTGTACCGAAAGAAGTTGTATTTAGTTTGACATTTTCCATCCTTTCTTTGTGCTGCATAACACGAGAATGTCGAACCTCATTGGTTCTTGCTGAAGCTCAAACGTGCTGCGTAACACGAGAATGAACCTCATTGGTTCTTGCTGAAGCTCAAACGTGCTGCGTAACACGAGAATGAACCTCATTGGTTCTTGCTGAAGCTCAAACGTGCTGCGTTACACGAGAATGAACCTCATTGGTTCTTGCTGAAGCTCAAACGTGCTGCGTTACACGAGAATGAACCTCATTGGTTCTTGCTGAAGCTCAAACGTGCTGCGTAACACGAGAATGAACCTCATTGGTTCTTGCTGAAGCTCAAACGTGCTGCGTAACACGAGAATGAACCTCATTGGTTCTTGCTGAAGCTCAAACGTGCTGCGTTACACGAGAATGAACCTCATTGGTTCTTGCTGAAGCTCAAACGTGCTGCGTTACACGAGAATGAACCTCATTGGTTTTTGCATGTCGAGCGAACATGCTTGAGCTTCCGTTTACAATAACTGATGAGTAAGTTGATGAATGTTTATATTTGAATAAATAAAAGCCTAAATTCAATCTGTTCATCATATAAAGCGATCGCTTCTTTTCACAAAATTTGCACTAAACCGTTCCATTCATATTGGTTAGTTTTACGATCTCTTTATGAACTTTTTGAAGAGTCAAATTTGTAGTTGCATAGGCTGTCAATGGAGGGACAGAAAGCTCTCAGATTTCATCAAAAATATCTTCATTTGTGTTCTGAAGATGAATGAAAGTCTTACGGGTTTTCTTTCAAAACTAAATTACTGACCTTAAGCTTTTTTGAAGTTCACTTTGGCAAGCTGTTCCGAACTCCCCAAACAAACTTTGTTTTGCCCTAATTTTGAAGTATATCGGAGCATTTAGTGTTCTTGTGCTTTGTTGAATGGGCTGTCAATCGCTCCCGACACTGCTCTCTGTGGTTGCTCATGAGGATGAGTGGATGTGGCAGATGGATGGGTCTTTGTCAGCTTGTTTTGTATGCCTGTATGTGTTGGCGTTTGCTCAGGAGTTTATCGTGTGTATCTTAGCATGTCCATGTGTGGCTGTCAGTTTGATTAGTACACTTTGATTTAAGTACGACAGACGTTGATGGACAGATATTGTGTTTTTATAGGAACTGATGGATGAAGCTGAGAGTCAGACACCTCTATTGTTAGCCAGATGATTCTCCCTGTCTGGTGTAATATATCCTCAAACGCCTCATGGAAGGGCAGAATACTTTTAATGTTGGTCAACTGAAATTGACCAACTAAAAATTGCACTTTTTTCAGTAATCATCAATATTCAGTAGTCGTAAACTTGATACTGTATATATAATCCAAATTCCATATTGTCTTTAGTGATGTAAGTATGCAAAACAGATTAGTCATTGGGTTGCAACTAGTCAAAATTAAAGGTAGAGTAGGCAATTTCGGAGAGGCTAGCAATAGCGAGCTAGCTTTGAAAGCATTAAATCCCACCCTCCCTTCAGAGTGTCTACAAAGCCACGCCTCCTTCAAAACACATGAACACGTACAGCAGAGTCTGCAAAGTGTCAGGAGAGACGGCGTTAAATGACCTTGTGTCTCAAAGTACGTAACATTACAATAAAAATGAACATAAACAACTTACAGAGCTCCTACTTGTACCGCCTGATTTCGGTGTGGAAAGTGTTGACATAGAAACGCATAAGTCTGAGGACGTGAACAGATCTGGGTAGAACGTCACGGGTTGCCATCTTGTAATTATGGTTACGACATGACGTGAACGCAGCATAAACTTGTTGTTTTGGTTCAGGACGAACTGTAAAAGGCGCCTGCTGTTTCTCTGTGACTGTCTGTCTACAGAACAGCAGGTGCGCGTAAACAGGGAGGTATGGAAATGGATATGTTGACAGGCAGGTAGAACATCGAATTGGACGAACATTTTTTTGATCGTGAGACTTCAGCAGAATATATGTGTAGATGTTTTAATGTTTAGACCACTTCTGTTATTGATTGCTATCAGGATGTGAAGAGAGTTTCAACCAGTATAACAAAAAGTGTTTATTAAAAAAACGGCCTACCCTACGTTTAAAGCACCACCACAAAAACAAAACAAAACGCTGGACTGATGATGATGTAATACTGAAAATATTTTGTCTTTGGTATTGGTATGCACTTTGTCATTTTTATGGCCTCTGAATAAACATTTTTGAAGACCTTTTCTTGAAGGACATTGTGTGCGGGCCTCTGTGCTTCTTCAACCTAAATTAAACTAGAAATATATATAAACTAAGCAAAAAAAGAAACGTCCCTTTTTTGGTACACTGTATTTTAACGATAATTACAAAAAATCTAAATAAGCTTTACATAACTTTATTGGAAAGGGTTTAAAGTCCCCGTGAACCGGCAGTTGCAAATGACTTTTCTCCAGTGTTGTGACGTATTTCCGAGAGAAACGGAATACTAAATGAGGCAAAATAGTGGGCGTGGCTTTTTTCCAACTAGCACCTGATTGGATCTAGAAAAGTAGGTGTTTTCATTCAGCCTGTCTACTGTCAGTTGGAGGGGTGTGGTTACGGATGTTAAGCAGACACCCAAACCGTCAAACCTACGTCATCAGGGAAGGTCCTCCAATGCAGAGGGGAGGGGAAATTTCAGATTTTGTTTAGATTCAAGATTATGAAGCCAAAAAATTTTTTTGTGTGGATTGACTTGCATGGATGAATTGTTCACCACAAAACGATCAATTTAGGCAAACAAAGTAAGTATGGTCAATTTTGAATTCATGGGGACTTTAAACAATGTTTTTCATGCGCATTCAATGAACCATAAACAGTTATTGCACATACACCCGTGTAACAGTCCGTAAGACAGTCCGTATAGATTTGCCTGTTCTTGCTGTGTGATGTTACTCTACTCTTATCAATATCCCTGATCACCTGTGTGAAACTGCCATAGTCCTGGTTCAGGAGGCATGAGGACTTCAGATGTGAACAGAGAAATAAACTGCAATGTCCGTAGTGAAAGAGCTACAGGGAGACCGGAAAGACGATGATTGTCCTTGCAGTGCCAAACCATGTGTGACCATGTGTCCCCCAGACATGTTCGAGAACTTGCAAGTGCAATGTTGAAAGAGTAGAGTAACATCACACAGCAAGAACAGGCAAATCTGAAAGATGTGATGCACTGTAGAACTTAAAGCAGCTGGTGGAAACACCACATGACTGCTACTATTGATATTGACCCCAGCTCTGTTCAGGGACTCATTATTCCAATTTCTGTTTGTCAAATGTCTCTGTGAAATTTGTTCAGTTTATGTCTGTTGTTGATTAGTAGTATTCACTTAGTATTTCCTTACCAGTTTGCTTACACTCTTCTTTGTGACACTGGCAGCTATAACCAGTCGTGCTTCTTCGTACACTGTAACATAAAGATGGCCTCCTCCTTCAGCTATTCTCCACCCAGCTCCTGTTTCAGGCTTTTGTCATCTATCATCTACACATCTCCGGTCTGCCCTCTTCTGATACTGAGCTTTTCTGGAATGATTTCAGTCTGCCAAAACTCAGCCTCCAAATCCTCACATATGCCCATTCTTTTATAAAGATCATTTCATAACCTGACAGATGTTGGATGGAAGAACATTCTTCAATTCATTCATGGCCTAGAGTTCAGAAAGTGACTGGCTCTAGTAAAGTAGAATTTATTAATGGGCTAGTTCACCCACATTTACTCACTCATGTCATTCCAAACCTGTAAGATATTTTTTATATATCTTAAAGTATATTGGTTATATATTAATTGTTCATTTAAGTTTATTCTCTGGTATATATACTGTATATATATATATGGCCACAATCCAACACATTATATTGAAATATTTAAAGGGATAGTTCACTTTGAAATACATTTTTGGTATGTTTTAGCTTACCTCAAGGGCGTCCAACATGCAGGTGTCTTTGTTTCCGCAGTAGGTTCAATTTTGATATTTTTAAGTCAAACCGTTCTTGTCTGTCAGTTAGGGCTGGGCGATAAAACGATAACGATATGTATCGCGATAGACACGTGATCGATATCAATAAAAAATGTGTTCGATAAAACGTTCGATAATTTTTTTTTTTTCTTCGTCGGAAGAAACCACAGGTTGCGAAGCAAGTTTGCATTAAAGGCACTCGCTCTCTGGTAACCTAGCAACGTAAGGAGTGACAAGCTCAGGCAATCATGTAACGTGTCAGTCTGGTTGCGCCATCAAAAAAAAAGAAAAAAGTTTGGTTGCGCCATCGTTGTCTCGTGCAGCTGGGTTCCTCATCAGTAACCGGCGATTGATAAGCAGAAAATGAGTGCCTTTCATCTGCATGCCATGCAGGCTAGAATTGCGAAACATTATTAGATAATTCGCTCTATTCGCGTTTGATGTGAACACAGCATAAGGAACAGGCTGCGATGTCAAGATTGCAATGCTGGTGTGTGTGTGTGTGTGTGTGTGTGTCCGACTCCGCGCGCGCGAGAGAGAGAGACACGCGGGCGCAATCGAACAGTGGAGACATAAAAACATACTCCGTCATTTTGTTAATACAGGACAAAGTGTTTACAATATTTGTGTAGGCCTATACTCGCAATAAAACACAACATTGTCCTTTTGTCACACTGTATTTCTTGTCAAACTGTAGCCTACAACTGTACACACCGTTTTAAAAGCAAAACATATTTATCCAACCCTTTTTAAAACAGTCTGTGTGTTCCATCTTTTGGACATTCATCATATCGCATTGGTTTTCATTTCTTGCCCTCAAAACAGAGCACTAATCTGTTATTTTTAAGTTACACATTGATTAAAAAAGAAAATTAAATTTGTTGGTAGTATTATTTTATATGGAAATCAATTATCTATAATTCTGATGAGAATAAAGTTAGGGTTAATTAAAATTAAGGAAAACAAATATATTGATCTGAAATATTGCAAATTAATTTTAAATTCATTCAGGTACAATTACCAAACATATCTCATATCTATCTTTTTATTAGTTTAATTAATAAACCAATTATATAAAACTATTATCAGTGCACTATAAATAAACTGGTTCTATGCCTTTATTAATAAAACTTATTTAAAAAATACAAGGCTTAAGACATTTAAAAAAATGCCTTCTACATTTCTGTTTTGCTTTTCACTCCATTGTACCGAAATCGTACCGAACCGTGATGTCTAAAAAAAAAAATCAAGCAGGGTGCACGTACGATCACAAACCCCAACCACCCACGTCCCGCCGCGCCACTGTCACCTTTTTTACTCTGAGGAGATTGCAGGTCTGATTGTGAATTTAGACTTATGTTTACATTTTAATTATTTGAGTTTTCCATGGTTGTGTTGACATTTCTGTCTTGGGATTGTAATCAGAGGAAGGTTAAGTTTAAAATAAAAATGTTTAAATGTAATATATTTTTTCTCCTGGTCCTTATTTTAAATGGGTCATAAAAAAATCAATAATTATCGATATCGACCGATATGAAACACTGATATCGTGATACAGTTTTCAGCCATATCGCCCAGCCCTACTGTCAGTCATATAATGCAGGTCTTTGGTCACCACCTCAAAGAGCATGCACAGAGAAGTCCAAATTAAACATGATTTAATGACTCGTAAATGTAAGTACACATTGATGGCCTAAGACACGAAACGAGCAGTTTGTGTGAGAAAACGAACAGTATTTATATCGTTTTTACCTCATGTAACCACAGCCACGTCCAAGTGATCTGAGGGCGCGGGCGCTTCGGTCTGCGCAAGCGCCGGAAGTGATCTCTCTGAAAAAATTCAACGTTGTCTGTTGATATATCGAAATCGTCTTCCATTGCGATTTCCTGTATATCTAAATATGTTTAGATCTTCACAGTGAAAGGTAACACTTCCGGAATCTCTGTGTAAACAATGAGTGACGTACACGTGCGAGAGATCACTTCCGGCACTTGCGCAGACCGAAGCGCCCGCGCCCTCAGATCACTTGGACATGGCTGTGGTTACATGAGGTAAAAACGATATAAATACTGTTCGTTTTCTCACACAAACCGCTCGTTTCGTGTCTTAGGCCATCAATGTGTACTTACATTTACGAGTCATTAAATCATGTTTAATTTGGACTTCTCTGTGCATGCTCTTTGAGGTGGTGACCATGATTTAATGGTCACCACCTTAGATTTAAATTCTCCTTTGTACCCTCTGCGATCTCTCTGCTTAACTCCGTAAAGAATAGGTAATGTCTGCACATAAGACATACTTGAACTTAAATGTTAAATGTTGTGGTGTTATTTTTATTTTTTATCTGTCTGATCCTGTATTTGAATTGATGTTTGATGTTGTCATGTACTGCATGTTAATTTATTTGGCTACTGCAGCAAAACTAATCGCCCCTCGGGGACAAATAAAGGTCTTGAACTTGAACTTGAACTTGAACATAGACCTGCATTATATGACTGACAGACAAGAATGGTTTGACCTAAAAATATCAAAATTGAAACTACTGCGGAAACAAAGACACCTACATCTTGGATGCCCTTGAGGTAAGCTAAAACATACCACAAATTAATTTCAAAGTGAACTATCCCTTTAATTATACATATATATTTTAACCTTTTAGGACATGAGCCAAACACATTTATGGCTGCATAGGTGAAACATTCTGCAGTGCCATTGATGGAAATTAGACTTAATTGAATGGATCTATGCAAATACAAAGTGTCTTGATGAGTTTGTGATATAGCAAGGCCATGTTTGCTCTGACCATGACTTGAGCTCTTCTGAACTGTTAGCTGTGGACGCAGCAGATGGCTGTCACATTATTACTGATACCATATGCAAATATTAGGAAAAGTACCCATTTCATTACTGGCTTTGAATAACATTAGCTGCACCGAACGCAGGCAGATATGCACATAAAGTCTTACAGTAACCAGCTGCGGGTGTTGTTGTTATAGTCATAATCTTGCGGTGAAGCGTTAGCGTTTGTTGAATAGAACATTTTCTGCCGAACTAAAGTGACAGTTCAAACGCTGTTCACAGGGAAGCATTGTTTCCTTCTAACCTTACTGCTTTTTTCAGTAGTGTGAAAGTGGCTCAGCTGTTTTCACAAGTGCAGTTTATAGAGTTGTGTTTAGAGTGTTATAGAGATGGTCTGACCAAATGCTACATCATAAGTTCATATAAAAAATTAAAAAAATAAAAATAAAATTTTGGCAGTCATTTTGTAAAAAAAATAAAAAAAAATGTTTTATTGATTTTATTCACTTGTTTTCTTCGGGAAAAATGTGGAACTTTAAATTAAAAAAAGACTGTATATATTAATAATCAAATATATATTTAGATTATATAATTTATAAAATGTGTTTTCAAATAACTTTAATTGGTTAGCTATTTGAAATCAGTGTCTCGTGTAGTGTAGAATAGATAGATAACTACTTTTTCTACATGGCTCTGTCATGTTTATATTCCAGGCTGGATTTTTTTGTTGTTGTTATTGAATGTCTAAATGACAGTATTTTGGACTTGGTCTTGAAATAGATTCAGAGGCTGGAACAATGGAGCTCTTGTGTTATGATGATAGAGATATAGTCATGGTCTCCAAAAAAATCCCTAGCCAAGGATGGACAATGTGTAAATGTCCTTGAGGTAAATGTTCTTCTTAGGGTTGAATACATAAATGTTTATTTTTAATTTGTGCTAAATGCAAGGGCTGGTTTCTCAACACAGCTGCCACACACCACTGAACACACATCTGCTGATGCACTTCCTGTTTGATTAATGAGACACAGCCTATAGACAATGACCTCAGCCTAAATGTCAAATACAATTTGTTTCATGTAAATTCTCTGTTATTCCAGTGGTGTTGAGTATTTCTCATTCAATGCATTTTTATTTTATGGATACTTTTGCTATAATTTTTGATGTATGTAAATTTAAAACTACACATAATAATAATTGATTTATATATATAATATTTTTGTATTATTTAAGCAGACATTTTATTCATTTAAAAATCCACATTGTCTTATCAGGAAAAATGTAGAACTATAAATGTTTAAGTACGTAAAAAAATAAATAAAATAAATATTATGTAAAAAAATAAAAAAATATTTTATTTAGTTAATTTATTATAATGTATTTAATAATTTATTCTACTGTATTCTATTATGTATAGTATTGTAAATATTGCTATTATATATATTTTTAATATATTATATATTTTTTATGATAAAAGTATTGTGGCATTTCGTGAACTGTATTTTATTAGATTATGATACTGCTATTATGAGCAAGGCTGTAATGGGGGGAAACACTTGAGCTTTTTCTGAGCTGTGGCAGAACACTAGTGGCTGGGCTTTGTTCACTGTACTTCTGCTTTGAGAGAGTGTCACCACTAAATCTTTAGATCCCTCATGGTATTAATAGCTTGCTTAAGCTGTTTAAAAGGCCTGCTTTCCGATAGCCTTAGTGTGTCATTCAGAAGTTTGCCCTTCCTTTCTGATCCTGGGACAAGGCCACAAACGTAGTCCCAGGGTCCTGTGATGAGCAGTGGCATACTAGTGTATTGGCCTCAGTCAAGAAAGACCCATTCATGTCCTGTGAATTTTTACCAATGACCACAGTCAGGGCAACAAGGGCAACAATAGTGATCCCTGACTGGTGTCTCTGAGAGCTTTGCTAACCCATTCATATCTAACAGATCAGTCGAAACAGATTCTTAATAGACCGAATCGGTCATCGGACTCCAACAGATCTATTTTCTTCAAAAGAAAAGTGTCTTCAGTTAAAGGTCAGCTACAGTGTGTTAAACCGTTTCCCCAAAGGTGTTTTTTGAAAATGTATCCTCTTAATTGTTCATCAGACGCCAGACAGGGTGTTGTATCTCAGACCCGTTTTGATTACTACAGAAAAAAAGTGAGCGTGAACATGAAAAGTTGTTTTTGTTGGCACTGGAACAGACATGAGACGTTTGATGTTAAAAAAAAGTGTCTGTTGAATTGCTTTAAGGGATAGTTCAGCCGAAACTGAAAAATGTAAAAAAAAAATATTAAAAGTTAATTGTTCATGCTCCTTTTTTTGTTACATTGAGATTACCTTTATGGTCATCTAATGCTCACTTAAAATTAAGTGTTGTTTTAAAAAAAAATCTTCAAAATTCAGTGATCCCTATTGCCTATATTCACTCGCAACATTTAACATGGTCGATTCTTAATTTTTTCATTTTCCCCCCCATTTTAATTAGACAAAATAGTATAGCATTTTAAAATCAGCCATTTATGTGTTATCTATCTGCCATTTCATACAAATATTATTCATCTTATTGGTTGGCTATAAGCCCTAATGTTAATGTTTCTGGACAAAATACCATACATTTAGTGTCGCTATTGTAAAACCATGGTAAATGGAGTGGTGGTACTGTAGCATCACGCTTAGAGGTTACTGTTATAATTGTGCATTTCTTTGTGTCCATAATTGTTTGATAGCCTAGTGTTTGTTTTGGTGTGGTATGACTCTCTCTCTCTGTCGATTAGCATGCTAACTCCCTCTCATCTCTTAGTTTGACCTAGCGTTGCCCCTCAGCACCATCATTCTTCCATCATTCCTTCCATTCCTCTTCTCACCGTCATCCTCTGTCCCACTTTCTCCTCACATCCTCCTCTCCTAACTTTCAACCTCCAGTCCTTCAGTGTTTCTTCTTATCCCCCCCCCCCCCCCCCCTCATTCCCTGGCTGCTAATCCCTGAGCGCTAGCGTTAGTGTTGGCCGCATTTCTCAGTCGCTCTGCGGACATAGTGCTATTTTTACCCGTCACACTTAATCATGTCCTCTTGCGTGTCTTCCCTCCCATCCTGTTGCCCTTTCCTTCTTACACGCTGTCAGGTAGCCTGGCTCTCAGTGCAGTCCTATCCCATATCATGATAACGTTGTAACTGCTTCTCAAGGAACGTAGCCATGGTTAGCATAATAGCATCTCATTCTCAAAGTTTATATGTGTGACAAGAAGAGCTTTCTCTACACTGAGGAAGGCTGTAATGTGGGAAACACCAACTGGTTAGCAAGGAGCATAACCCGCTGGTTTAGTCATGCTGTAGTACCTCACAAAAATATACCATGGTAACCACCATAGTTTCTGCCAGATTACCATAGTTACAACAGCTTTTGTTACTGCTGTGTAAACATGATTTGAGGGATCATTCATGTCTATTCAAATAAAAACTCTGTATCAGTTATTAATTCAATTGCAACTTGTTTACATTACATCAGTTCCAACTCGTATCCTATCAATTGTATTTTACTGGACAGTATGGTTGGGGTGTGTTTAATTCGAGTCGCCTTTTGGAGTTAAACTGGCAATGTGACCCAACTAATGTGAGACAAGCTTGAGTCCTCTTGTGTCCTCCTTTGGAAAATAAATGAATTGTTCTAGTCAGCTGTGCCTGCAGTCACAGGTACCCTCATCATTTAATTGAATAATAAAGAGTACAATTAAATGGGCCACAATGTCTCAAATTAACCTGATTATCCTTTCTAAAACTGGCTAAATACACCTTGGTGAATCAGTACTGATGGATATATTGCAGTTTTGTTTCATGTTTGAAAGGTCAGTTAGTCCAGTGAAACTTAAGCGGTTTCCAGGGGAATTTGAAAAGATTTTCATTTTCTGTATAATAAATAATAGATTGCATTTTACTTTTTAAATTAAAGAAATAGTTCACCAAAAAAGGGAAATTATCCCATAATTTACTCACCCTAGGTGTATATGACTTTCTTCTTTCATCCGAACACAATAGGAGTTCTATTAAATAATATCCCGGCTCTTCCCAGCTTTGTGATGGCATTGTATAGAGCAAGAGTTTTTAAAGAGTTTTTAAATAGAACCAGGCTTTTTAATCTCCGAAAAGCCATCCACCCATCATGAAAATAATCTATGCAGCTTCAGGGGGCTAATAAATGCCTTCTGAAGTGAAGCGATGCGCTTTTTTAAGAAAAATATCCATATTTATAATTTAATTATCTAGAATAACTGGCTTCCGACAATGGCCGTTCTTGCGTTCACGAGAGAGTCGTGTTCCAGCGGAAGGCTGACCTCTGACCTGACGTAATACGTAGCTCCTCTTCTCTTATATTGAAATCCTTATTCAGTTTTAGACTTTCGTGACCGGCGCTTTGTTTAGTTCTATCCCCTTTGATTACGCATTCTTCAATTTTCACCTAAGCTTATGCTACACCTACGTCATGCGTCATATGTTGGGTCAGAGGTCGGCTTTGCTGCGAAAGATGGTGTTACCGGTGTTACACAGTGTTTAGCCGCAGCAATGGTTACATCACTTGCCCAATGAGGCACCGCCTCCTATTGGCTTTTTCATTTTTTTTTATAGTAATAAAAAATAATTTAGTCCAGTTTGAGAACAGTAACGACAGTTAAAAACTGAACGTGTCTGATCAATTCAGCTTGAGCCGAACAAGAGTCACCGCACAGATCAACAGCAGGAGTCAGATTTCATTGAGAGTGAGGAGCTGACTGACAAGACGATGGCAGAAGATTTGGTTTTAAAGCAAATTGTAAAAGTGCCTATTTGGCAATATTTTTGTTTATTTTTGTTTATTTGACTGATTTACTGGTATGTACGCACAGTATAAAAGCTCGTACACTAGGTGAAAATGCTTGTGTGAACTTTTCATAAGGTGTTTTTGTGTGTGTTTTTTTCTGTTTTCCCTTCCAGACTGTCTGTTCAGGTTGTGTCCAATGAACAGGTACTCAGCCCAGAAACAGTTCTGGAAAGCAGCAAAACCTGGTGGAAACAGCACCACAGACACCGTGCTACTCACCAAACTACATGTGAGTTAATGCGTTACACATTTTGGTTTTGTGCTTCATGGTTTTATGTCCACATGGTTTTCTGGATCTGGGCGTTTATGCTACTTGGGTATATAAGATATAAAATCTTTCATTCAATTGGACTTAAATGAAGTCTATTTTGATATTAAATATGATCATTACATATATTGTTGATTAAATGTTGTTTATAAACTTGTCTAGAGCTTCACTTTCATTTATGTTTGTTGTCTTTTTAATCTGCATTTTCACCTCTGTTTTTCAGCATGCTGCTGATCTAGAGAAGAAACAGAATGAATCGGAAAACCGGAAGCTGCTGGGATCGGTGATACAGTATGGAAACGTTATTCAGGTAGGTCAGCCAGCTGGCATACGGGAGGCAGAGGGATCCCACTGTGCCACTGAGGACTTGGCAGGACAGAAATCCATTGTTCAGTGTCATTGAGTTTGCATTCAGAATTGCTCTTCATAATTCATTTTATTATAAGACAGTGTCATGTGACCTCAGCATGCGACCTTAATTATGTTCATGTGTATAGCTAAAGGGGTTTCATTGGTATACCAGCTTTTTGTAAATAATGTTGTTTGCACTATTAATATCAGAAGTTTGTGTGTTCTCCGTTTCACAGCTGTTGCATTTAAAAAGCAATAAGTACCTTACTGTGAATAAACGACTGCCTGCTTTGCTGGAGAAGAACGCCATGCGCGTGACGCTGGACTCGGCTGGAAACGAAGGCTCCTGGTTCTACATACAGCCCTTTTACAAACTCCGCTCCATAGGAGACAGTGTGAGTGGAAACATACAGTTTAAACTGTTAACTGGGCTCAGATTTTGCGCAATTGTGCTGTCCTCTATCCATAGTGCCATATTTACCATTTTAGTTTGGAAATAATTCTAGTTGGCAAATTTGCACAGCCTTGTACTCTTAACATGCACAAAATGTCTCCCATTCAAACGTTTGGGGTTAGTAAGATTTTTGAAAAAGTCTTACTTGATCATATATACAGCAAAAACTGTAATATTGTGAAAATTTTTCTATTTTAATACAATTTAAAATGTAATTTCTTCCTTTGATGCAAAGCTGAATTTTCAGCATCATTACTCATTACTCATCATTAATCACATGTTCCTTCAGAAATCATTCTAATATGCTGATTTGCTGCTCAATAAACATTTATTGATGTTATCATCGATGTTGAAAAAAGTTGTGCTGCTTCATATTTTTGTGGAAACCATGATACTTTTTTTCCAGGATTCTTTGATTACTAGCACATTCAAAAGAATAGCATTTATTTGTAACATTTATACATTTATTTACTGTCTCTTTTTATCAGTTTAATGCATCCTTGCTGAATAGAAGTATTACTTTTTTTATTTAATTTTTTATAAAATTCTTAAAAATCTTACTGACCCCAAATTATTGAACATGAGTGTATATATCGTAATCTCTGAGGGGCAATAGGCAGTTTCTGCGGAGATGAGGAGCGATGAGAAATACCGTCCTGCAAATTGGGCCAAATCAAATAAATTCAGAACCTCGCACTTGTTTTCAAGCGAGGAATTCCTTGGTGCGAGGCTGAATTTGGAACTAAATAAATGGACCTGTGATGTCAAATGGACTCTGCTATTCACCAGGGGGTCTAAATGGCCTGAACTGTAGTTACAACCTTTAAGTCTTCGGAAACGTTGTGATCTAAACAGAACCAGGCATGAAACATTCTCCATTTGCTCCATTAGATGTAGTTGCATTGGGGGCCATGGGGTGTCATCCGCTCCTGATCTCTGGGGGAAAGAGTGTTTTTTACATTAGGTCCCAATGACCATTATATGATGTCAAAGCTCACAGCATTGAATTCCCCTGCTAATGCCATTAAAAATGGCCTCTGTGGGAGAGAGCGCCGCTGACACTGAGCCCCCATAATGGAAAACCACGGCAATACTTTGAAACTGAACTTAGCCTGGTCTTGTTGGATATAAATATGTGCAAAACTGAGGCACGACAAGAGATAACCTAAATGTATGGTGTTCTTGAGCTATACATTCAAAAGCAGTTAGTGAAATGAACTAGTTGAGCTTAAATTCAGAATTGGGATAGCCTTTTCTTCCCTATTGTGAGGTATATCAGAGTGAAACAGCTTCTCGAATGAGAACAAATGTAGGGCGGGACTTGATTTTGTCCATTGGGAATTGATTGGATGGCTGTGGGTTGTTATTGGTGGATCTCATGTGAGTGACAGGTTGCCCCGCCCTCGCGCTAGTAAACCCGTCATCAGAGAAAAGAAGAGATGAGCTGCAAGAGGGAGGGGAAGTTATTTTGATTAAAAATTATGAGGGAGCTTGAATTAAAAAAATAATGATGTGCACAGAAAAATCATTTATAATAAATACTCCAACATTCCATAAAAAAAGAATTGTCTATTAAATAGTATATTGTCTATTTAACATTTTCACCTTTATTTTGAGCCTGGTTATTGGATTGCTGTATAACACATAAATATCTTCTGTGTAGATGCATTATTGAATCTTGTATGTGTCACTCAGACTTAAGTTGTGCAGTTTTATGGGAGTAATTTAGTTTGACTGGTAGAAAAACACAAAAAAGATAAAAAATAGTACAATTTTAATATATGTATTATTTAATTTAATATATAATGTGAATTAATAAACAGTCATAATAAATAATCATTATATCGTATCCTTGCTTTTTATATATTTGATCTAATTCTTATTTATTATACTTTAGATTTTTTTGTTAAGTGTACGCTGTGTGCACAGAGTCGTCTTGTTTATGCTTGTGTGTGTGTGACCGATACAATTTGAATTTATTTGCTTTGTTTACTTATTTAATTAGTTATTTACTTATTTTCCTAGCTGTACTTCTGATGGTAAATTTTCCCACAAAAGTATATGTCGTTTACATGACAGTCACTTTCATGTAAGTCACATAAAAAAATGGCGAGGGACACCCTGTCATTCTTAGTTTTGCACGTGCAACAACCTTTCACAATTACTTCAAAATACCTTTTAATTGAGTTAAATTTTTTCTCTTTTAGGTTGTGATTGGGGATAAAGTGGTTTTGAATCCTGTAAACGCAGGACAGCCTCTGCACGCCAGCACCCATCAGCTAGTGGACAATCCTGGCTGCAACGAGGTTTGCCTGCTTTTTTTGTTCAGTTTTATCTTTTTGTGCTGATGTGCATTACACCATGTAGCAATATCTATGCAATAATTGGTTTAAATGGAAACATACTGTCTGTAAATTGGCTCTAAATTAGCTTTAGCTGCATAAAAATGGAATTACTGTCCATGCAAATAGAACACCCTGAACCCAGTGTTAGTGTGACGGCTTTAATGCTACGATAACCCTGATTTAAGAACCACTTTCTCTGCCAGAATATCTCTGTATTGTAAATGATTGTTTTTAGTAAGTGCTAATGTTCAAAAAATACCATAGTTTATTTTGAGACTCTTTCTCCTGCGTTCTTCTCAGGTCAACTCGGTGAACTGCAACACTAGCTGGAAGATTGTTTTATTTATGAAATGGAGTGACAACAAAGAAATCATTCTTAAAGGGGTAAACGCATCAAATATAGTTCTTGGAGTTGTTGTTGAAGGATCATCTAGGCAGTTTTCAGAACGGGATGGTGCTAATTCCTTCTTTCTGTTTGCTAAGGGTGACGTGGTTCGGCTGTTTCATGCCGAGCAGGAAAAGTTTCTCACTTGCGATGAACACAGGAAGAAGCAACATGTGTTCTTACGAACCACTGGCCGCCAGTCCGCCACCTCTGCCACCAGCAGCAAAGCATTGTGGGAAGTGGAGGTGAGTTGCATGTTTTTGTATGTTCATGTTTAATGGAGGTATGGGTGTTGCACATCATAGAATACAATTTTACCATCCGTTAGTTTTAATCGTAGAAGAAAACTAGTTAATTGTAAGCTTTTTTTTCTTTTTTTTTAGCTATTTTCATCTTCCGGGTTTAAATTAGTCTTTGGCTGAATCTAAAAATCGCCCCCTAAACCCTCATTCACTATTCCCTGTGTTAGTCCACTAATACTGTTCACTTGAAGGAATAAATGAAAACGAGTGAATTCGGACCGCCGTTGAGCGTACATCGGTTGTACACTCATTATTGCGGTGCATTGTGGGATTAAAGGAGTGCACTCAATAACGTCCACTATCGTTTCGGACACCACTACAAATGACTGTCCCCTCAAATAGCGCCCTGTTTGAGGGTATAGGGGGCGATTTCGGATTCAGCCTTTGTGTCAACATTACAGGATGTGACGTTTCCTTACACCTACAGTACATCGATGACTCATCGTGTCTCATAATTATTCATGAGACCGCATGTCCTTATCCTATAAGAAGGCGCCTCACTTAAATATTCACGATTATGTATTGATTTCCTATGACAGATGCATAGAATATTTGAGAGATGCATTAATGTCTCAAACATGAGTGATTGTTTCTGTTTTGTAAAAGTTCTCTTCCATAAATCCAGAGTCTTCGACACTAATGTGAATCATCCACACTGTGAGTGCAACCGGTCCTTATGGCCCTGTGATATGACCGATCAAACGACTTTTAGAAGTACAGAAAAATAAGCCTCTGAAAGATGCAACATATATATATATATATATATATATATACACTCACCTAAAGGATTATTAGGAACACCTGTTCAATTTCTCATTAATGCAATTATCTAATCAACCAATCACATGGCAGTTGCTTCAATGCATTTAAGGGGTGTGGTCCTGGTCAAGACAATCTCCTGAACTCCAAACTGAATGTCAGAATGGGAAAGAAAGGTGATTTAAGCAATTCTGAGCGTGGCATGGTTGTTGGTGCCGGACGGGCCGGTCTGAGTATTTCACAATCTGCTCAGTTACTGGGATTTTCACGCACAACCATTTCTAGGGTTTACAAAGAATGGTGTGAAAAGGGAAAAACATCCAGTATGCGGCAGTCCTGTGGGCGAAAATGCCTTGTTGATGCTAGAGGTCAGAGGAGAATGGGCCGACTGATTCAAGCTGATAGAAGAGCAACTTTGACTGAAATAACCACTCGTTACAACCGAGGTATGCAGCAAAGCATTTGTGAAGCCACAACACGCACTACCTTGAGGCGGATGGGCTACAACAGCAGAAGACCCCACCGGGTACCACTCATCTCCACTACAAATAGGAAAAAGAGGCTACAATTTGCAAGAGCTCACCAAAATTGGACAGTTGAAGACTGGAAAAATGTTGCCTGGTCTGATGAGTCTCGATTTATGTTGAGACATTCAGATGGTAGAGTCAGAATTTGGCATAAACAGAATGAGAACATGGATCCATCATGCCTTGTTACCACTGTGCAGGCTGGTGGTGGTGGTGTAATGGTGTGGGGGATGTTTTCTTGGCACACTTTAGGCCCCTTAGTGCCAATTGGGTATCGTTTAAATGCCACGGCCTACCTGAGCATTGTTTCTGACCATGTCCATCCCTTTATGGCCACCATGTACCCATCCTCTGATGGCTACTCCCAGCAGGATAATGCACCATGTCACAAAGCTCGAATCATTTCAAATTGGTTTCTTGAACATGACAATGAGTTCACTGTACTAAAATGGCCCCCACAGTCACCAGATCTCAACCCAATAGAGCATCTTTGGGATGTGGTGGAACGGGAGCTTCGTGCCCTGGATGTGCATCCCACAAATCTCCATCAACTGCAAGATGCTATCCTATCAATATGGGCCAACATTTCTAAAGAATGCTTCCAGCACCTTGTTGAATCAATACCACGTAGAATTAAGGCAGTTCTGAAGGCGAAAGGGGGTCAAACACAGTATTAGTATGGTGTTCCTAATAAACCTTTAGGTGAGTGTATATATGAACATACATACAAATCCTGTGACAGCTATAATATATTCAATGCAGAGTACAAATGCGGACGACTGTGCATTTATTTGTGCATTAAATTATAGCCGTCACAGGATTTGTATGTATATTTGTGTAATTTAGGGTGAGCTTAAAAAACATGGATACTATATTTGTTGGTTTCATGGCCTTTTAAATGTCTCTTTAAATGCTGGTTTTGATGCGGCTTTCCTATTGACATTTCTCCCGATCTCATATTTCAGGTGGTTCAGCATGACCCGTGTCGTGGCGGCGCTGGTTACTGGAATAGTCTTTTCAGGTTTAAACACTTGGCCACAGGATCCTACTTGGCTGCAGAGGTGAGTGAGGTGTGTTCTGCTAGCTCGGGATCATCTCTCAGCTGTTCCCAGATCAGCACTAACATCTCTCTCTGGGTAGGGAACCTTACTAACTTCCTCTAGATATTCTCTGCCTGAAATCTGCAGTCTGTAAAATTTTCAACATCTCTCTGGATGTTTCTGTCATAGGCTCAAACCTCATTTGAGCTCATTTTTTGCTCAATTGGACGCCAAATTGGTTGAATCTTACATAGTGCAGGTTTAACCGCATCTAGGGTACTGTTCTTTGAACATGGTTGGGTAGACAGATATGTTTAAGGATATTTGGACATAAACCTGAGATTTATACTGGAATATCTAGCCTATAACAATCAAAAAGTCAAGTATTTTACTCTTTTTACATCAGCAGCCCTTTTTATTTAAAAAAATTACAGGATATGCAACAAAAAATCATCTTTAAATGTCAGATTTGCATTTAAAGGGATAGTTCACCAAAAATGAAAATTCTGTGAGTAATTACTCGCCCTCATGTTGTTCCAACCCCGTGAGACTTTCGTTCATCTTCGGAACACAAATTAAGATATTTTTGATGAAATCTGAGAGCTGGCTCACTCCTTCATGGTAATTTCATCTGCCGGCCCAGAAAAGTTAGTAAAGACATTTTTGCTATTACTAATTTATTCAGTTTTTTTTTTTCAGTTAGTGGTTTTACTTCTTCAGCTTAAACTAAATGAAAATTAGAAATGTTGCTTTAGCAACTAACTGAATTTTCTAACTGAGTTTTTCCATTTAATATTTAAGTGTTATTTTATTTCATCTTTATTTAAATGAGCAAAATTGTTTTTAATTGTTTAGTTAATGATAATAACCCTGTTACTAAGATTTATTTCTTTAGAATAACAACAGTTGGACCAGGAATGTGCCTTATGTAAAAATTTTAAATCATGTGGACATTCGAACCTTCGAAGAAAGGAAAATCTTGTTCCGAAACATATCCTGCTAACCAAGTAAACCCGTTCAAAGATCAGGACTTTCTTTATTAAGTGGTGCTTAATAAATCAATTCATATCCTGATCAGTTACCTGTCAAATAGAATGATCTGATTTCTCATTTTGAGGATATTTTTGATGATTTTGATCTGTTCACAGGTTAATCCTGACTATGTGGAAGAGTCACAGGAATCACGTTCATCTGTAAGCGCTTTTAACTGTGTTAAATAGTTGTCATTCTTGTGTACTGTGTGTTTGCATACAGTGGGCTGGAAGCTTAACTAAACTGTTGGCTGTTATTTCCTGCTTCAGGTGGCGGATTTTTCACCTTTTAACTTCCAGGTACTATTAGTTATTCAAAATGCTTTTAACTGGATTGGTGTCTAGCACCTGATGACCAAGCTTATACCTTCATCTTCATGTCAAATGCCAAACTCAAAGAATGCCCCTGTCCCACTCCCTGCCTCTTTAGTTCTGTTTCCCATGATCCTCTTTGCTTTGCTGTTGTGAATTGTCTGTGTGTTTTTTGTAACTTTGTTTGATTTTGTTGCTCATTTTATCTTTAAAATGGGGGTCTGTACAAGATCGATCAACAGCATTTGTGGGCAAAATGCAGTTACAATCAGTGTTATTTTAATATTATCTATATAAAGTAATATTTTGAATTAGCTTCTTTAAAAAAAAAAAATTAAATTCTAATTTTAGTTTAAGTTTTAGTAATTTTTTAATGTGCTTTCGTTATTTTTAATAGTTTTTTTGTGATATTTCAAAATAGTTGAAATTAGTAATTAAAAATGTAAAATGTCTACCAACCTTTTCTGTGCAAAATTATATCAAGTATTATAACTATCATGATCATATAAAACAAACTTTTGCATGGATACAGAAAGGAGACCGTTTACATACAGAGAAATGTCCAAAACTTTTGCATTGGTGATCACCTCGCACAGTAGTCCCACCACAAAAATTACAACTTTGACAGCCTTTCAGCTCAAATAATTAATATTTTGAAGGGAAAAAAATTATGTAAATGCTTTAAAAAAATACAAGCATCACAAAATCACAAAATCAGGGACAGGTCAAATTATTGTTTTTTATATATATTTTTCTTTTTTCTCCAGTTAAATCATTAAATCTCAGGTCAATGAATCTTGATTTAAAAATCTTTAGAAAACTGCACTGGAAAACGAAACAAATAATCCTGAGGAATAATCACTTTTATTGAAGTGTGATTAGAAGATACAGTAAAAGTTATGCCCATATAGTTGTTAAAAACAGGGTGAATCAAGATTTTTTTTTTGTAAAAATGAATAAAAAATGAATGGATATGTGAAGGAAGTTCTATTTTCAAACTCTAAAGTGCTGCTAATACAACTAATTGTGTTTCTCCCTAAACGTTTCATGTAGCGAACATGCTGACGTATTGTATTCCCTTCAATATATTTCATACATTTTCTTTAATTAGTCTTAAAAAGGTCTTGAAACCCCAGAAAAGATAATTTCTTTTTTAATTGATTTTATTTGACAGTTGGTGTTCAATCATTTCTAGAATGTCTTCTTAAACCAGCCACATGGTGACGCTATAGGTACAGGTAAACCAGTTTGAGCAGTGTGAACACAGCACCTGTAGGTGGCAGTATAACACCATGGCTTGATATATAGCATCAGTCCCTCCAGTTGCTTGTGTGCATGTACTTATTAATAAGCTCTGCACACAAATCTCAAGTTAATAATTATTTTTGTCGATAACGGACCCTTAGGTCAAGTTTATAAAATCTTAATGAGTTTCTTTGTAGGTAACTAAGAATCAACAACGGTAACCTTTATTATTGACTACTAAATACTTGTTTTGATGGAACCCACATGTGACTGATGATCAAGAGATTTCACATTCTTCTTCATGTTGTTGTAAGTGTATGTGCATGAGGGCTTTGAGAAATTTCAGGTCACATGCAGAGTTGTAAACATGCAACGGATCAAAGATTGTTTTGTTGGCTAATGGCATCACTTAAGATCAGTTTTTATCTCAGTTACATAATCAATAAATCAGCCAAGGTGATGTGTCTCTATGGTTACAGTGTCTCCTCTCTCCACTAGCTGGACTCTGAACATGATGCCCTGCGAGCACGTCTGCGCACACCCAACGAGAAGGTCATGTACAGCCTCGTGTCCGTCCCCGATGGCAATGACATCTCCTCCATATTTGAGCTGGATCCCACCACCCTCAGAGGAGGAGACTCCCTCGTACCCAGGTACACTCAACCAAAGTCTAAAGTCAGGGTATAACCTGGTACAGGTTTAAATGTTACAGTTCAAAACTATTGGTCATTGACTGATAAAATGATATAAAAACCCGTTTGAACCGCTTTAAGAGATTGTTCACCCAAGAAGGAAAATTCGGTCATCATTTATTTACCCTCAAGTTCCGAACCTGTATGAGTTTCTTTGTTCTGCAGAACACAAAAGATATTTTGAATAATATGGGTAACAAAACAGTTTATGGGCCCCATTGACTTCCATAGTATGGAAAAAAAAATACTATAGAAGTCAATGGGGACTTTCGACTAACATTCTTCAAAATATCTTCTTTATGTTCAGCACTAGAAAGAAATTCATACAGGGTTTAACCCTCTGGGGTCGGCAATCACGCCGGCGTGATCTGCTCGCTTTTTTTCTTATCAGTGCAAAAGAGACTCAAAATACTCAGTTGATTTTGATCTTACATTTAAGTGTTATACATCATTAGATCCTGTTAAGTTTCGATTTTTTTTGTGGATACTCACAATAAAAACAAAGTGTTGTGCTTTTCACCAAATAAAGAAAAACAAACATGATGCGAGTTCTGCGTTCTCTCTGTCAGTGAAGTCCATTCTGAAACGCGTCCTAAGATTAACTGTAACTCCGCGAATACTTGTCATACAGGCACGAGAGATTTTTCTTTATGAAGCTTGAATTCTCTTCTTTTAAATGATGTAATTTATATAAAAAACAAATATTCTCAGTTTATGCAATCTGTGTGAAAAGAGAGTGGTGTCAGTATTTTTTTCCCAGCTCATTACACTTCATTACGCGTTAATCTGACACGCCCACGGAGGACGCGCGCTATTCAAACGCAAATGTCGAGGCAAGCCATGACAATGCCCACATCAGCCGTTCCACCGCGGCGGTAAAATGTGTGGTGTATTTGCTGCCTTTTACCGCTAAGAGGCGCTACAATCATAGACTCTGAAAAGTGTTCGTTTATTCCGGTTTATTCTCTCTAATGCGTAATCTGCTGCCGCACCGCGGCTGATTCAGAGCAAATGAAAGCTGGTAGCAGATCAGATGAATTCAACAAGTGAAACGTAGTTAAAATAATTCATAATCACAATACTGAAATTAGGCTACTGAAATGTAATTGAATAAATAATGAAAACATTTCAACATAAAACAGTGCAATAAAAACATTTAGGCTACATCAATGAGGCTTTACAGCTTTAACAGCGTACAGACGATAGCTCAGTGATCAACGCAACAACACGAGCTTCGAGGAGCTTCAATCGACCCGAGATCGAATCTCAATGTAGCATAGGCCTACATGTTGTTAACCGATGTTGGCCTACAGCGTTTATATTTTACCACCTTGATGCTTAAATAGGTAACTGTTTATAACTGTTTACTTATTTAAAGTCAAGAGTTTTGTTTAATTATCATTACAACATAAATTTGCTACATTCCTGTAGAACCGCAGCCGCTGCACAAACGACAAAAACTGAAGGAAGATTGTCAGCCGATTGCATCAGAAAATGAAAATGAAGAAGCTCGTCTTTAGTCTGCTAAATTATTGTGTAATGTAAAAGAACACTAAAATTACTTATGTTTGAAACCAAGTTCGAACATTTCAAGGTTTAAATAAAGTGTCGGGACAGTTTTTTTTTTAAATTTAAAACAGGGTTGCATCGGTTTAGAGTTTATTTCTTTTGCGATGCAAAATAAGAAACACTAGGCTAATCTTATTCTTGCGACATTTTAAATTTGTATTGCCAAAGAAATTACAGCTAAATTAAACAATTAAAACAGTACAAAACGAAAATTGTCCAAAGAAACATATTTAAATTAAAAACATGCATTTTTCTTTGCCTCTCTCGCGCTGGATCTCTTTTTAACAAGTTTATTTAGTCTCCCTCGCTCTGATAATACTACTGTATATGTCGCTGCGTGTCAGCCATACAAATCACGAAAAAATTATTTAGCCTTTAATTGTTGCTTCAAAGACACAGCATGCCTTGTTGAATTCACCGTACAATAACTTCAATTGAAATTTTGTGTGAAAAAAAAACTTTAAATAGGCTACAATAAATAAACTACAATATTTATAATTTAATAAAATATGGGGCCTACATTTGGACACAGATTTATCCTTACAATAATTTTGCCTGCTCATCAGGCTGGCTATCCGACACTCTCCATATGAAAGAGGAACATTAACACCTTTGTCCAGCAACTGTCCCTCCAACCCCCCCACAGGCTATCGGAGTCTGAGGCTGACTTAACACAAAGAGAAGTCGCAATTCACACTTAAATCGCTATTCTAGACAGTGTTGATAATGAAGGAATTAAATGGAATTACATGTAGCCTAGTGATATTTCTGTCATAAAAGTTTATTACTAAATATTTCATTATTTCAATAATTGATGAAATAAAACTGGTTTGGGGCAGCTTTTTCCAAGCAAAACTAAATATAATCTGAAAAAAACGCTTGTTAATTTGTTGTCATGAACAAAATGTTCAACTCAATATTAAAGTCTACAGGGATCTTTGGATCCTTACAACCAGGCATGGAATTTGTGAATTAAGTTTTTATTTTATTTTGTATTATTCAAATAAATATCGAAACACGGTGCTTCGTGGTAATGCTGCTAAATTAAATAACATTTATAGAATAATTATGAACTTATATGAAACAATATCGCAACATTTCGACAAATACATTATTTGATCTGTTTTTACATTTTAATTCAGGGCGATTTAGCCTACATTTAATTAGAGCGAGATTTTCACCCTTGTCTTGTCATTTTCTCATTGGGAAGCGCTTACATTACATGTTTGAGTAGATCCTCTGTACCTCTAGTTTTCATATGGATTAGCCTATAATCAGATAACATTTATTAGCCTAAATATTTAGACATTTAACTCTCTGGGGTCGGCGGTCTCGCCGGCGATACCAGCTCACTTTTTTCCTTATCAGTGCAAAAGAGACTCAAATTACTCTGTTAATTTTGATCTTACATATAAGTGTTGTACATCATTAGATCCTGTTAAGTTTCTATTTTTTTTGTGGATACTCACAATAAAAACAAAGTGTTGTGCTTTTCACCAAATAAAGAAAAACAAACATGATGCGAGTTTTGCGTTCTCTCTGTCAGTGAAGTCCATTCTGAAACGCGTCCTAAGATTAACTGTAACTCCGCGATTACTTGTCACACAGGCACGAGAGATTTTTCTTTATGAAGCTTGAATTCTCTTCTTTTAAATGAAGTAATTTATATAAAAAACAAATATTCTCAGTTTATGCAATCTGTATGAAAAGAGAGTGCTGTCAGTATTTTTTCCCCCAGCTCATTACACTTCATTACGCGTTAATCTGACACGCCCACGGACGACGCGCGCTATTCAAACGCAAATGTCGAGGCAAGCCATGACAACGCCCACATCAGCTGTTCCACCGCGGCGGTAAAATGTGTGGTGTATTTGCTGCCTTTTACCGCTAAGAGGCGCTACAATCATAGACTCTGAAAAGTGTTCGTTTATTCCGGTTTATTCTCTCTAATGCGTAATCTGCTGCCGCACCGCGCTGATTCAGAGCGATTGAAAGCTGGTAGCAGAAGAATTCAACAAGTGAAACGTAGTTAAAATAATTCATAATCACAATACTGAAATTAGGCTACTGAAATGTAATTGAATAAATAATGAAAACATTTCAACATAAAACATTGCAATAAAAACATTTAGGCTACATGAACGAGGCTTTACAACTTTAACAGCGTACAGACGATAGCTCAGTGATCAACGCAACGACACGAGCTTCGAGGAGCTTCAACAGACCCGAGATCGAATCTCAATGTAGCATAGATGTTGTTAACCGATGTTGTCCTACGTTTATATTTTCCCACCTTGATGCTTAAATAGGTAACTGTTTATATCTGTTTACTTATTTAAAGTCAAGAGTTTTGTTTGATTATCATTACAACATAAATTTGCTACATTCCTGTAGAACCGCAGCCGCTGCACAAACGACAAAAACTGATGAAGATTGTCAGCCGATCAGAAAATGAAAATGAAGAAGCTCGTCTTTAGTCTGCTAAATTATTGTGTAATGTAAAAGAACACTAAAATTACTTAAGTTTGAAACCAAGTTCGAACATTTCAAGGTTTAAATTGTTTAATTTAAAACAGGGTTGCATCTTGTTTAGAGTTTATTTCTTTTGCGATGCAAAATAAGAAACACTAGGCTAATCTTATTCTTGCGACATTTTAAATTTGTATTGCCAAAGAAATTACAGCTAAATTAAACAATTAAAACAGTAGGCCTACAAAACGAAAATTGTCCAAAGAAACATAATTAAATTAAAAACATGCGTTTCTCTTTGCCTCTCTCGCGCTGGATCTCTTTTTAACAAGTTTATTTAGTCTCCCTCGCTGCGCGCGCGGGTCTCTCTCTCGAAATTAATCATTTCAGGGTAAAAACACATCATACAGCTGATAATACTGTATATGTCGCTGCGTGTCAGCCATACAAATCACGAAAAAATTATTTAACCTTTAATTGTTGCTTCAAAGACACAGCATGCCTTGTTGAATTCACCTTACAATAACTTCAATTGAAATTTTGTGTGAAAAAAAAACTTTAAATAGGCTACAATAAATAAACTACAATATTTATAATTTAATAAGATATGGGGCCTACATTTGGACACAGATTTATCCTTACAATAATTTTGCCTGCTCATCAGGCTGGCTATCCGACACTCTCCATATGAAAGAGGAACATTAACACCTTTGTCCAGCAACTGTCCCTCCAACCCCCCCACAGGCTATCGGAGTCTGAGGCTGACTTAACACAAAGAGAAGTCGCAATTCACACTTAAATCGCCATTCTAGACAGTGTTGATAATGAAGGAATTAAATGATTTAAGTTACATGTAGCCTAGTGATATTTCTGTCATAAAAGTTTATTACTAAATATTTCATTATTTCAATAATTGATGAAATAAAACTGGTTTGGGGCAGCTTTTTCCAAGCAAAACTAAATATAATCTGAAAAAACGCTTGTGAATTTGTTGTCACTTAATATTAAAGTCTACAGGGATCTTTGGATCCTTACAACCAGGCATGCAATTTGTGAATTAAGTTTTTATTTTATTTTGTATTATTCAAATAAATATCGAAACACGGTGCTTCGTGGTAATGCTGCTAAATTAAATAACATTTATAGAATAATTATGAACTTAAATGAAACAATATCGCAACATTTCGACAAATACATTATTATGTTTTTACATTTTAATTCAGGGCGATTTAGCCTACATTTAATTAGAGCGAGATTTTCACCCATGTCTTGTCATTTTCTCATTGGGAAGCGCATGTTTGAGTAGATCCTCTGTACCTCTCGTTTTCATATGGATTAGCCTACATAATCAGATAACATTTATTAGCCTAAATATTTAGACATTTAAAGGCTTTAGACATAGCCGATTTCTTATCGTGACTGAGCTGAAGTGGCTTTCGGTTCATTTTTGTGACGCGCAGTTCCCGGAGACAGAGAGGACAGATATACTGTTTTTGTCGTTAGCCTAATATGAATACAAGTTTACAGTTTTGAACGATGTAAGCTACTCTACTCTTATCTGTATGACCAAAAAATTACGGAGTCGCCTATTAAGTTATTTTAGCTGTAATAATGAGATAAATAAATTAATCTAAATGAACGCGCCGCCGCGTTTGTCGAACACTAACTCACGATGCCAGAATAAAACCCGACTTTAGAAAAATGCATAGGGTCACTCGGCGTGGTGTGCCAAAACACTTAATTATAAACTTCAATATTTCATTCAAAATAATCTCAACACGCTTTGTGAAATTTTGAAAAAAGCCGTGCATGCATTAAGGCCACTGGAACTAATGAACAACTGAAACGCTGGTTTTGATTTTATTGTTTTTCGTTTAAACGTGCCTGTTGCATATCTCTATTTTATATATTTGATATTGGTGAAGTAGCCTATAGCATTGATTAGCTGTGGAGGGAGGGGTGTGGGGATTAAAATAATTCAGCAGAAGCAGGGATGTTTAGACCAGAAGGAAATCCCAGTCCCCCCTGGCAAATCACACTTTACTTAAAACCATGTTTTTAAAAACTCTAGGTTGTAGGGAACAGACCTCTCTGCCATGCGCGCGCACGGTTTGGAGCACAATATCTGTCTCGCATGCACGCTCGCTCTAAATAGATTACGGGATATTTTAACTAATTTACGGTATAACTAGTCGATCACGAGTGGCTCAACAGGTAGATCTATAGATAAACTATATCTTTCAGGAATTTGACCGACCGGGTTGACACTTCAGCGTGAGAAATCGGGGGGGTGGCGTGAGAGCCTGGAATAAAAAAATAAAAAAATATATATAGCCTATATAAAACAAAACTGTATGGTGTAACAGAGTTTTAGAGCTAGACAAATCTCTCTGCAATAATAAATATAAAATATACAGCAGACCATGTTTGTGCGGGATTTGAACCTGTGTCATCTTGATGATGAACCATCAGTTCTACCGCTCGGCTATGAATTTTGTTACTGAGAAATAACCAAACGTTTGATTCTCACATGAGCGAGAAAACGTTTTGTCTTTAGCCTGTGAGTGTAGGCCTACTTTAACCTTTTACAGTTTTAAAAGATTATATCTTATCTGTATGACCAACAATTTGTTGTAGGCTTATTTGGAAATTACCATAACTTGTAGTATTTCATCCTTAGGCTACTGTTAATAGACATTAGCCCCACTTACGTTTTGCTAAATGTCCCTTTGCGCCACCTGGCGGTCATTTCGCGTACGACTTTGAAATGCGACTGGTTTATTTTTACCGCGGTGGATGGCTAAAAATGGTATGTGGATGGCTAAAATGTGTGACTAAAAATGTGCTTTTGGCTTTCATTTTATATTTTGATTGTTTGTATATATATATATATATATATATGTATATGTATATATATATATATATATATATATATATATATGTATATATATATATATATATATATATATATATATATATATATATATATATATATATATATATATATATATATATATATATATATATATATATATAATGAGCCTTTCATTCAGGGGTGTCACACAAGAAAGAATGCAAGGACAATATATATATATATATAAATAAATAAATATTTATATACACACACACACACACACACACACACACACACATATATATATATATATATATATATATGTGTGTGTGTGTGTGTGTGTGTGTGTGTGTGTATATAAATATTTATTTATTTATATATATATATTGTCCTTGCATTCTTTCTTGTGTGACACCCCTGAATGAAAGGCTCATTAGTATGCAGTCTGCTCAGGTGAGAACTGCCTAATTATTCATGAGGGGGTTGGGCCGATCCGCCCATCCGCATATTGCCTTTGCAAACAAAAAAATGTTTTTCACAATTTAAAACAATCTATTGTTTTATGTGAATGATTAGCCAGAATGATTTTCAGATCAATTTGAAGCAAATACTCTAGGCGACAACATCCACTAGTCAAAAGTCTTGTGGACAGATATTTAGTATGTTATTTGTGGCCATATATTAGAAAATTTATTTTTTAGTTTTTTCAATAACCACGCATAAACAATATTCTCTCAAAAATACAAACATGTACATACATGTTGCTCACATATAATGGTAGCCCTGTGTGTGCTATATAGAGTGTAATTTCACCTGTGCCATTAATATGTTTATAAGCAACTGAAAAATGCACAAATGTCAGAGCATGCCAAAACATCTCAAGGACCCCGAAAACACCTCAGACCCCAGAGGGTTAAAGGCTTTAGACATAGCCGATTTCTTATCGTGACTGAGCTGAAGTGGCTTTCGGTTCATTTTTGTGACGCGCAGTTCCCGGAGACAGAGACGACAGATATACTGTTTTTGTCGTTAGCCTAATATGAATACAAGTTTACAGTTTTGAACGATGTAAGCTACTCTACTCTTATCTGTATGACCAAAAAATTACGGAGTCGCATACTAAGTTATTTTAGCTGTAATAATGAGAAAAATAAATTAATCTAAATGAACGCGCCGCCGCGTTTGTCGAACACTAACTCACCATGCCAGAATAAAACCCGACTTTAGAAAAATGCATAGGGCCACTCGGCGTGGTGTGCCAAAACACTTAATTATAAACTTCAATATTTCATTCAAAATAATCTCAACACGCTTTCTGAAATTTGAAAAGCCGTGCATGCATTAAGGCCACTGGAACTAATGAACAACTGAAACGCTGGTTTTGATTTTATTGTTTGTCGTTTAAACGTGCCTGTTGCATATCTCTATTTTATATATTTGATATTGGTGAAGTAGCCTATAGCATTGATTAGCTGTGGAGTGAGGGGTGTGGGGATTAAAATAATTCAGCAGAAGCAGGGATGTTTAGACCAGAAGGAAATCCCTGTCCCCCCTGGCAAATCACACTTTACTTAAAACCATGTTTTTAAAAACTCTAGGTTGTAGGGAACAGACCTCTCTGCCATGCGCGCGCACGGTTTGGAGCACAATATCTGTCTCGCATGCACGCTCGCTCTAGATAGATTACGGGATATTTTAACTAATTTGCGGTATAATAACTAGTCGATCACGAGTGGCTCAACAGGTATAGATAAACTATATCTTTCAGGAATTTGACCGACCGGGTTGACACTTCAGCGTGAGAAATCGGGGGTGTGGCATGAGACCCTGGAATAAAAAAAATAATATATATATAGCCTATATATATAGGCTATATATAATTTATTTTTTTACAGAACTGCTTTTGAAATTACGATTGGTAGCCTATTATTATACAGATGCAAAGTCGTTCTGTTAGATACTATTTTGTTCCTTAGTGTAAAATGGAAATGCATGATAATTGTATTTTTATAAATATAAGCAAAAAAAAAAAACTGTATGGTGTAACAGAGTTTTAGAGCTAGACAAATCTCTCTGCAATAATAAATATAAAATTTACAGCAGACCATGTTTGTGCGGGATTTGAACCCGTGTCATCTTGATGATGAACCGTAAGTTCTACTGCTCGGCTATGAATTTTCTCACTGAGAAATACCCAAACGTCTGTTTCTGACATGAGCGAGAAAACGTTTTGTCTTTAGCCTGTGAGAGTGTAGGCCTACTTTAGCCTTTTAAAGTTTTAAAAGATTATATCTTATCTGTATGACCAACAATTTGTTGTAGGCTTATTTGGAAATTACCATAACTTGTAGTAGTTCATCCTTAGGCTACTGTTAATAGACATTAGCCCCACTTACGTTTTGCTAAATGTCCCTTTGCGCCACCTGGCGGTCATTTCGCGAACGACTTTGCAATGCGACTGGTTTATATGGCTAAAAATGGTATGTGGATGGCTAAAAGGTGTGACTATAAATGTGCTTTTGGCTTTCATTTATATTTTGATTGTTTGTATATATATATATATATATATATATATATATATGTGTGTGTGTGTGTGTATAAACATTTATTTATTTATATACACTACCGTTCAAAAGTTTGGGGTCGGTACGATTTTAAATACTTTTAAAAGAATTCTCTTCTGCTAACCATGGCTGCGCTTATTTGATTAAAAATACAACAAAAATCAGTTATAGTATTAAATATTATCTCCAGTGTAAATCATCTGTTTTCTGTGTGAATATATAGTAAAGTGTAATTTATTCCTGTGATCAAAGCTGAATTTTCAGCATCACCAGTGTCAGTGTCTTCAGTGTCAAATGATCCTTCACAAATCAGTATAATATGAGGATTTGATGCTCAAGAAACATTTATTATTATTATCAATGTTGAAACAGTTGTTGGTCTGTCAGTTGTACAGTTTTTTTTGTTTGTTTTAGGATTCTTTGATGAATAGGAAGTTCAAAAGACTTTTGTAACATTATAAATGTCTTTACTGTCACTTTCGATCAAATTAATTATTCCTTGATAAATAAAAGTATTGATTTCTTTCCTCCAAAAAATAAAAATAAAATTCTCACTGACCCCAAACTTTTGAACGGTAGTGTATATATATTGTCCTTGCATTCTTTCTTGTGTGACACCCCTGAATGAAAGGCTCATTAGTATGCAGACTGCTCAGGTGAGAACTGCCTAATTATTCATGAGGGGGTTGGGCCGTTCCGCCCATCCGCATATTGCCTTTGCAAAAAAAAAAAATGTTTTTCACAATTTAAAACAATCTATTGTTTTATGTGAATGATTAGGCAGAATGATTTTCAGATCAATTTTTTTTTTTTTTTTTTTTTTTTTTTTTTAAATATTTTTATTGAGAAACATGGCACAATGAAAGATACAATGGTAGAAATGTCACGTAGAAAATAAAGCCATATTTAGCTGTTTTTTTTTTTTTTTTTTTTTTTTTTTAACACAGTAAGAAAACAAACAGGTATACAAGACAAACACATTATAAAATTTGAAACACTCAGATTATCACAAATATGCACAAACAAAAAATAAATCAAATAAAACCAATAAATAATAAGTAACAATAAAAAAAAAAAGGGGGGGGGGGTTGGACAATCAATCAGGGGGTAGTGAAGAGAGAGATGTAAAAAAGGATAAAAAGGGCTGCCATTTACTGTAAAACTTGTTGGAAACACCTCTCAGAGAATATTTAATCTTTTCTAATTTCAGAAAAAACATAACATCCCTTAGCCATTGAGCGGTGGAAGGGGCTTTTGTAGATTTCCAGTGTAGAAGGAGCTGTCGTCTCGCCAATAGAGATGTGAAAGCAAGGATATCTAATTGTTTCGATGTGAATCTTTTGTAATCCTCTGGGCATCCGAATATGGCAATATGAGGAGAAATAGTTACGTTCATCTTAAATATTTCAGAAATAATATCAAAGTACCTCTGCCAGAAGGAAAAAACTAGCGGGCAAGAAAAAAACATATGGGTCAGATTGCAGGGAGAGGTATGGCATTTGTCACAGCTGTCGGTGACAGCGGGAAAAATTTGTGATAGGCGTGCCTTGGAGAAATGGATCCTATACAAAACTTTGAACTGTATCAAAGTTAAACGGGCACAGGTTGAGCTGGAATGAATTTTGCTAAGGGCAACATCCCACCAAGTGTCGTGCAATTCCAACCCAAGTTCACCCTCCCAGGCAGCCCTAACTTTAGTGGTGGATGAGGTGTCATGATTCAGGAGTTTGTTATAAATTTCTGAAATGAAAGACTTCTGAGGGGGGTCTGGAGAGAGAAACTCTTCCCACAATTGGAGTGGGGGGGCTGAAGGAAAGGTTGGGAACAAGGATTTGGCGCAGTGTCTGATTTGGAAATAACGGAAGAGGTGAGATGGGGGGAGTTGAAATTCACTTGACAAATCTGCAAAGCTACAGAAAGTACCATCTTTATAGAAATCTTTAAAAGTTTTCAGGCCTTTGTCATACCACGTAGAAAATGTGGGATCAGACAGTGCAGGTTGAAACAAATGGTTTTTTAGCAAAGGAGCTGAAGTAGATGGGGAAGTGCATTTAAGAAACCTTTTAAGTTGGAACCATATTTTAAGAGTGGAATTTACCACTGGGTTATCTGTAAAGCCAGAGATGTTGGTAGAGATAGAGGAGGTAAGCAAAGCAGACAAAGAGGATGAGCTGCATGAATGTAACTCTAACTGGCACCATGGGGGAAGCGCAGATTTGGACCAAAATGAAATTTTATGAACATGTGTCGCCCAGTAGTATAACTGGATATTAGGGAGGGAAAGTCCGGCATTTAGTTTACATCTCTGAAGGATTGATTTACTTATTCTGGATGTCTTTCCACACCATAAAAAGCAAGATATATCCTGATCAAGCGTTTTAAAAAAGCACTTAGGTAAGAATAGGGGGAGACATTGGAATAAAAACAAAAACTTAGGTAAGATGTTCATTTTAACTGTGTTGATCCTACCTATAAGCGACAGAGGCAAGCCCCTCCATCTTTGAAAATCAGACTTAATTTTAGACATTAAAGGGGAGAAATTGGCAGAAAAAAGGGAGGTAAGCTTTCTGGTTACATTTACTCCTAAATACTTAAAACCTAAGGGGCTCAATTTGAAGGGGATATCGGACTGACTAAGATGACACGCCAGAGCATTAACAGGATAGCATTCGCTTTTGGATACATTAACTTTGTAACCTGAAAATGAGCCACATTTCTGAATAAAGGACAAAATTACTGGTATAGAGCGGCCGGGGTCGGAAACATATAACAACAAATCGTCCGCGTAAAGGGAAAGTTTAAATTCCATTCCAAAACGTGATATACCAGAAAAAATGGAAGAGGATCTCAGATATATAGACAGAGGTTCTATGGCCAGCGCAAAGAGTAAAGGCGATAAAGGGCAACCCTGTCTGGTGCCTCGAGATAAAGGAAAAAAAGCAGATTGAATGCCATTGGTGGAGATACTAGCTAGTGGGGATGTATAGAGAAGACGTATCCATGAAATGAATGCATCACCCAACCCAAATTTATTTAGTACTGCAAGTAGGAAATCCCATTCGACCCTGTCGAATGCTTTTTCCGCATCAACTGAGATGACCACCTCAGGGGTTATAGTGGAATTTTTTGAGTATATTATATTTAAAAGGGTGCGGACGTTGTAAAATAACTGACGCCCCTTTATAAAGCCAGTTTGCTCTTCTGAAATCATGGCCGGGAGAAGTTTTTCCAAACGGCTGGCCAGAGCCTTAGCAAGGATTTTAGCGTCCACGTTTAGTAAAGACAGGGGTCTATAGGAACCACAGAGGTTGGGATCCTTGTCCTTCTTTAACAGCAGACTTATGGAGGCTTGCCTTAAAGTAAGAGGGAGAGAGCCAGCCTGTAGAGATTCCTCGTATACAGAAAGCAATATCGGGGCCAATCTGGATTGAAATTTTTTAAAAAATTCGACTGGGAATCCGTCAGGGCCAGGAGCTTTGTAATTTTGCATGTTTTTTATAGCAGCGTTGATTTCATCAACTGTTAGCGGCAGATCAAGATCATTGGCAACATGTGAGCTAACAGTAGGAAAGTCTAGGCTATCTAAAAAAGCACCCATTTCAGAGACATCAGACGAGCACTCTGACTTATACAGAGAGGAATAGAATGAGCAGAATACAGAGTTAATGATATTAGGGTCAGTATGCAGTGTGCCCGAGGGATCCTTGATTTGAAGAATCATACGTGAGGCAGCCTGGCGACGCAGCTGGTGGGCTAGGAGTCGGCTTGCCTTATTGCCATGCTCATAATATGTGGAACGCGAGCGCAAAAGAAGGCGCTCTGCCTCCGTTGTCGTAATGAGGTCAAGTTCAGTTTGTAAATTAACACGATCTTTGAGCAAGCTAGGGGAGGGGCAAGCGGCTAATTGTTGATCTAACTTGTCGAGATTTGTTGAAAGCTCTTGAAGTTTGGCTGTCCGAGTTTTATTTAAATGCGCAGAGTAGGAAATTATTTGACCCCGTAAATATGCTTTGAGTGATTCCCATAGTAGTGAACAAGAAATAGGATCAGCATCATTTTGATTGATCATGATAAAATCATCAATCGAAGATGCAATAAAAGAGTTAAATTTATCATCGGATAAGAGCAGAGTGTTTAGCCGCCATGGTGCGGAGTATCGGTGTTGCGAAGAGAGCTGAATATCCAAAGAGAGCGGGGCGTGATCAGAAATAACTATAGGATGATATTTAGTCGTTGACACCTTGGATATAAGTTTGGCATCAATGAAAAAATAATCAATTCGAGAGAAGGATTTATGCATATGCGAAAAAAATGAATACTCCTTAACGGCAGGGTTGTAGAATCTCCAGGGATCAATGCAACCATTCTTAGTCATGAAGTCAGAAAGCGTTCTGGACATTAACGAAGGGGTCATGCTTTTGGAAGAGGAGCGGTCTAGCCTAGGATCAATAACGCAGTTCATGTCCCCTCCGACGATAAGGAGGTTGTCATGTAGAGAGGGAAGACGTTCGAATACTTTGTTCATAAAATCTGGGTCATCAAAATTTGGGGCATAAATATTAACTAGTAACACAGGAACTTGTAACAGTGTACCTGAGACGATTAAATATCTGCCATTTTCGTCAGCAATCAATTTAGACGTTAAAAATTGAACTGATTTACCAATTAGAATAGCAACCCCTCTGGCTTTAGAGTTAAAATTGGAATGAAACACCTCGGAGACCCACGGGCATTTTAGCCTAACCTGGTCTGTGGTGCGCATGTGGGTTTCTTGTAGAAACACTATGTCCGCGTTTAGCCTTTTCAAGTGAGTAAATACCCTAGTTCTTTTAATGGGACTTCCCAAACCTTTGATGTTCCAACTCACAAGTCTAATATGTGAACCTCTAAGAGTGGGTCCTGAATATCCCAGTAATAGCAGCCATTTATGGAGTATCATAGATGAATGTAAAACACCGCCCCGAAGAAGAGAAAAAAAAAAAAAAAGAAAAAAAAAACACGCACGCCATGCACACACATAAACTGGATGGCCAAACAGGCCGAACGCTAACCACATCCCTCCCACCCTCCCCCAAGCACTTACAACGACCCCATCCCCAAACGATGGAGAACCCAGTGCTAACTCCAATAGGAGTAAAATCCCTAAGGACAAGGCTACCGGCTTTAGCCTAATAATAACGGTTAAGCTTAAGGCGGGCCGGGCTCCTGCAACTTACAACAATAGAGAAAAAGGCACAGATTAACATATCAGCTGTAACATAGAACTTAGTGCGTTAAGTAAAAAGATCATAATTGTCCATTCTACTTCCACGGTGGTAGTACTGCCTGAAAAGATGTCAGATTTCTTACTTGATTAATGTCTTAATGTATGCACTGGCATCATCCGGTGATACGAACTCCCTCTCGGTACCATCATAAGTGACACGGAGGCGAGCCGGGTAGAGAAGGCCATATCGTATCCCCGGTATCTCACGGAGCTGGCGGCGGATGTCATTGAAGGCGGCACGAGCACGGGAAGTCTTCGCGGTATGGTCCGGAAAGATATGTATCGTCATGTCGCCGACCTTTATTCTTTGTTGTGCTCTAGCTCGCCGCAGAATGTCTGCACAGTCTGTATGATAATGCAGTCGGGCGATTATGGGGCGAGGACGTTCCCCGGGTTTGGGCTTGGCCTGCAGGGTACGGTGAGCGCGGTCCAAAATGGGCTCCTTATCCAGCTGAAAGGCCTCTTTAAGCAGAGTAGAAACAGCCGACAAAATGGAAGGGTTGGTTGAGTCTTCAGGCACGCCAATGATCCGTATGTTGTTGCGACGCGATCTGGCCTCGAGATCTTCACATTTATTGTCCACTCTTAGCAGCTCAGCAGATAGGTGTTCCACTTTAGACTGTAGCGAAGTAATGTTATCACTGCAGGTGGAAAGCGAAGTTTCCATTTCAACTACAGTGCTCTCCATGGCGTTCACTTTAGCCTGGATGTTTGTAATAGTACAAGTCAATTCGGATTTAACTGCCTGTAGCTCCGTCTTGATAGACGTAAGGTTTTCGCTTAGGGCAGACTGGAGCTCAGTTTTGAAAATAGCCGCCATCTCCTTGCGAAGTGAAGAGAGCAGTTCCTCCCTGAAATCGGGTGGAATAGCAGGCATTGCAGCACCGTCGCGGGGGGAGGAGGAATCACTACCAGGCGAGGATGTGACTTGCGCAGCAGGCCGCTGAGGAGCCGCGGATGTAGCACTGCCAGTTTTGGGTTTAGCAGGCATTTTGGTCGGCAATAGTCAAATAAGAAGCGTTAAATATAACTAACACTAAGAAAAATATCACGAAAATGCGCCAGTGAACTTAATTTTACAGCTAATTGCAGGAGCTCCGAAAGTTGCGTCCTACTCCATAGGTCGTTAAGCCGGACTCCTCAGATCAATTTGAAGCAAAAACTCTAGGCGATAACATCCACTAGTAAAAAGTCTTGTGGACAAATATTTAGTATGTTATTTGTGGCCTTATATTAGAAACTTTATTTTTTAGTTTTTTCAATAACCACGCATAAACAATATTCTCTCAAAAATACAAACATGTACATACATGTTGCTCATATATTATGGTAGCCCTGTGTGTGCTATATAGAGTGTAATTTCACCTGTGCCATTAATATGTTTATAAGCAACTGAAAAAAGCACAAATGTCAGAGCATGCCAAAACATCTCAAGGACCCCGAAAACACCTCAGACCCCAGAGGGTTAAACAAGTTGAGGGTGAGTAAATGATGACAGAATTTTCATTTTTGGGTGAACTATCCCCTTAAATCTACATTTTTAACCATAGCTTTACAGACGAATAGAAATGACCTGTTGCTTAAAGAAAATGATGGTAGTTTTTAGTCCATTATAATTACTTTGGTTGACTTTTGACTATTTTTCATGACAGTTAAGCATATTTTACCTCCAAATTCTCACCCGTATGCAAAAATAGTCGTCTTTTTGAGTAAATAATGATGTATTATTTATATATTAAATTATATTGGTTTTAATTTGATTGATTTAAATAAACATATGTTTACAGTTTAAAGTGTAATGTTTAACTGAGGAGGTAAATATTACTACAGGCCTAAATGGTATTGAGAGTAGTTAGAATTGCAAAAAAAAAAAAAACCTTACAGTATAACAGAGAATTTCAGGGGAAATGAATTACAATAATTGAACAATGCAAAAAATAAGTGTCTTTTTTATGCTAAATGTAATGTAATTTTTAGGAGGAAGGGTGACCCGTAAATGTTCCTGTTTCTGATGCATTCACACCATACACGCTAGATTCATTTCTCTTATATTTCCCTCTTATTCTGTTGCCAGAAAAAGTTATGAGGAGTGAAATAAGATCAGACTCAAGATTTTAGCAATGGCAGACAGTGGCTGATTGTTCTGTTGTTTTCAGGCCTGCAGGATATTTCAATTACGTCGTAAACAACTCTAAATGAACATAAAGAGAAGATAAACTAGTGTATCTGATGGATATGACTATATGAGTCACGGGAAAGATGTAGTTACAGACGCATCTCCCTGGTACTGAAAGTCGATCTTATCTCATGATGTCTTGCATCTCTTGATTGTTTTTAACTAGAAGGTCTCTCAATGAATCATGCGTGACAGAACAGGAGAGAGATGGAAAACTGCACACATTAGATCACATGTGTACTCACACACCCATCAGACCCTTTGTCCTCACACCACAAAACAGGAGAGTGCACGTGTCACATTGTGTGTGTGTGTGTGTGTGTGTTGCCTCATTCAGATACCTGCAAATTCTGACTTTTCTTTCTGAAAATAGCCAGGAAAGTCCCGACAGGGTGCGGAGGCAGGAAACCAGGGTGACCGTGCACTTTGCCAGCGTGATATCTTTCCATGTTGTTGAAACATGTTGTTAAAACAGAAGCCAGATGTTGCGTAACCACCCACCCCCATATTCCCTTATTTATATGAGCAATCACTTGGAAAGTGTTTTTATAAAGTAATCTTCCTTAATGCGCAAAAGCAGAACATATTAGGGGGAATTCTGTTTTAGGATTAAATGAGTGAATCACATGAGAACATAATATGCATATATGTGTGTGTGTGTGTTTGTGTTTATGGAGATAACCTGGACATGTTCTCGTATGTATATATATATATATATATATATATATATATATATATATATATATATATATATATATATATATATATATATATATATATATATATATATATATATATATATATATATATATATATATATATATGTATGCATGTGTGAGAGTTTTATTTTAGCGTTTAACATGTTTTCCATTGTGGCATTATTTTTATTATTATGTTATTATTATTTTCATGACAATTAAGTTTCTTTAATTCTCAATTAAATTCTCATTGTTTATAATTCTCATCATTCTCATCAAATTGTATTTATACATAATTTTAGTATTTTGTTGATTTAGAACACACACACACACACACACACACACACACACACACACACACACACACACACACACAGTGCTTAGCATAAGTGAACACACCCATGCTAAAGGTGACTAAAAATCATCTTTTGGAAATTGATCTTAATGCCTTAATTAAAGAAATGAGGAAAAATCCAACCTTTATGGACATCAATTTTCTTTGTGAATGAATAATGTATTGTAAATAGATTTAATGCTCTAACTTAAAATACAGGGGGCATAAGTAGGACATTTAACCCCTATGTTAAAGGTATATGAATATACTATATATATATATATATATATATATATATATATATATATATATATATATACATTCGTTCTTTCATTCATTCATTTATAAATTAATTTTAAATACATTACAATTTAAATATATTTTTTTATTGTTGAATTGCAGACTTTTTTGCATTATATAAAAAATACAAATCAAATAAATTAAGTGTCCTAAAAACAAGTTTCTTATTATCTTCTGATGATTTTTGTGGTGACCTGGACATTTTCCTAACAGGTTTCATGAGATGGTTCACCCATCTTTTGTTTCTATTTGAATACAGTCTGATTTGTGTGAGCATGAGCTAATGATGTCAGAATGATGGATGTGTGTTTGTGCATCTTGAATCAATAGCTTCATCTTTGTATTTTGAGCCTACGGGCCTTGAACATATCCAACGATTATACAGCCCTCTCAATCACATGCTTTGAATAGATTTCATGCAACACTACTGACAGGAACAGCCAAATGTGTAATAAGCTGAACTGTGGCAATATCTAATACGTCTGAGTGCTGTGAGTGTGTGCGACAGAGATCATCTTTAAGTTTTATCTTAGGAAAAGAGGATTTCCAAAGTCATGACTATAAGTGTGGCCTGAAAATTACCTCGTTCTCACACACCAGCGGCCCCTCTCAGGACATAGTAGATGTGACTAATTAGTCTAAGGGAGCACAGAGGGCACACACACACACATAAACACACACACATAAACACACACATAAACACAAAGGTAAGCCTGTTAGTCACATAGGCGATTATGCAAGCGTGCCAGGAATACAGCCGTGTCTGATGTCCACTTGTAGCGCATCTAAAACGTGTTTGTGTGTGTGTGACAGAGTAGGCGTGGGTGATATGGCAAAAATGTCACATAACAGTTTTTTTTTCAGGCAGGGTCACGATCCACAATTTCATCAGTTTTTGTTTTCGTGTTGGTTTTTAAGATTAGAATAGCCAAACTAATTTTCCTATTTTAAAAATGCAGCAATACAAGGTAACAACATATAAAAGAAAAAAGAATGACAGATCATTTAGGCCAAAGTAAATCTTATTTCACTTTATTTTATTCTTTTACTGTTCTCCAATCTCCCTCTCTTTTACAATCTCCCTTCGAAGGCAGATTGTGGAGACATTTGAATTGTTTACGGTCTAAAATCGTGACATCACACACCCCTATGACAGAGTGTGTTTGTGTGAAGTATTAGGTCCAGTTTTACTTCCTGGTGTGTATAATAGAACTATGAACTCTGAGTCTTTGGTCACAGTCCAGCCTCAGTTGAATGAGGACCAAATCAGATCCTCACGAAAGGACTGTCCTTCACACGTGACACAGAACTCAATCATAATTTTACTCATTTTTATTTATTTTTTTGAGTGAAAAAATAGGCTCTGGAATGAAAGAAAAAACAAAAACAAATTCCTTTTAGAAATGGAAAATCTAAGATTTTTAATGATAGTGATTCTTAGACTTCTTAATTCTTTAAGCATTTTCCCTTATACATACTCTGTACTTTTCAACAGTTTGGGGTCCGTAAGATTTAAAAAAGAAAAATCTCTTATGGTCACTCAGGCTGTATTTATTTGATGCAGTAAAAACAGTAATATTGTGAATTATATATTTACTTTTTTTCTACTTCAATATATTTAAAAAATTGTATTTATTATTGTGATGGCAAATCTGAAAAATACCGTCTTCAGTGTCACATGATACTTCAGAAATTATTCTAATATGCTGATTTGATGCTCAAGAAACATTTCTTATTATCAATGTCGAAAACTGTTGTGCTGCTTAATATTTTGGTGGAAAATGTGATACATTTTTTTTACCCAGGATTCCTTAAAGAATAGAATGATCAAAAGAAAAGCATGTATTTGAAATAGAAATCTTTTATAGCATAATAATTGGCTTTGTTGTCACTTGATACATTTAATGCAACTTTGCTGAATAAGAGTATTCATAAAAAAATGACCATATTTTAAAGTTTACACTCACACATACACAAAAATGATGCCAAATCATGGGTAGAGTATTTCTTTCCGCCACTAATAATGTTCTTTTTTTTTACCATAAAGTAAAAAAAATATCATCCTCACCCTCAAAAAATATTCATGCAATTTGAGACCAAACTCCACTGCACATTATCTTAACTAGCATTCTTTAAAAAAAAAAAAAATTGTTTTAACTTTTGATGATGCCAGGATGCTTTACACATGCTGCTCACTTTAGAAGCATCCCCCGTTCAGACCAGTGTAAAAAAGCCACATTTAAAATATCATATAAACGTAAAAAAAAAGATTTGGCTCCAGTGTGAACATTTTTGCTTGCAGTGTGTGAACATTGCCAAAGTGTGAGAGAGTAATGTGAACGGGTGCATGCTTGTGGCGATGGAGTAAAACAAGAGTGAATTAACTATCCGGCCTGACAGGTACTGAATTTCCTCGTAGGGGTGTGTGTGTGTTTAAACACCACACACACTAAGAACAATAGAGGCTTTGATAGCCAGTAGGTCTGTGTGTTTGTGTGTGTAACTGCTGTAGCTCCCCCGCAGGCACTGTTGGAGTCAACGGCATGAACTCAGGGCAGGTTCATGTTTGGATTGCGCAATAGAACCACAACAACTTAAAAGTCTGCAAATGCACGAGTCTTAAAGCTAATTACTTTAACTTTTCATGTCAGAAGCACCTGAACACATATGACGCAATTCGACACAAAATAGCTGAATTAGATCTGAGTTAATAAACATCATGTTCCATAGAGTTGTACGTGGGTCAGTGAGTTTGTGGCACAGATGTTTCTTTGACATCCTCAATAGAGCCAGTGTCTGGCCTCAGACAGTTATATGCTCTTATGCCTCTGCTACAGACACAATTCACCAATGATGTCTTCGGTACGACATTTACGTATAGACTGTATGATGATGACACCTACTGAATTGTAGGCTACAATGTAAGTTAGTATAGAAGAATAAAATGTCATCAGCATGCGCTACTGGTAAACAAATAGAGCAAGATGAATCGCACTTTGGCAATTGTGGTTTTTATGTGCGCTAATAAAAAGAGAATATGGGTGCAGTCATGACTTATGGCTAGGGAAAAGAGGCCAACTTGGCATGGCAATTTTGCAAAGTTTTTAGTTTTAGCACCATGTCGCGTTGATCTACACGCTATTTCATGTTGCGTTTTTATTGGCTAGTCAGTGGACGTAGGTCGTAGCAGCAAAAGAGATGATCATGTTCAATTTCTGACAATGGCTTTGGTCGCAAGACCGTGACTGGCCGTCTATGAACCTCTCTCACTGTACGACGTATGACCACCGCCTAGAAGCCAGGACCACAGAAATCGCCACGATTGGTCATCTTTCGTCTGGGACAGCCCAACATTTTACAGTGTGTGTACCGGGCATTAAATGTAGGATTCAACACCACATGAGTTTAGGGGGGTCACAGTGACTTGAAAGGTTTCCCACATATATGTCCTGAACCTAACCTAGTGACTTTTAAAGGTGTTCACATGACTTGAACAAGGGTTAAGGGAGGTTATCAAATACCTTTCAGATTACCTTTATGAATAAATCACTAAATAAATAAATATAGATGTATAAATATTAAATTAAATTTAACGTATATTATTAATTATATATATATTGTTCAAGAGGAGGAAATGAGCCCAGGAAAGCTCATTAGCTTAATTTGACCATGTGAGCAGAAGTCATAATATGTGTGTTCTCTGATATTTGTTTTAGTAAGCAGATCATATATTTTGATATCTATGTGTATTATTGTTATCAAGTCTTTTACCAATTGTTTCGTCCTCAGGAACTCGTATGTGAGACTGAGGCACTTGTGCACCAATACATGGGTCCACAGCACCAACAACCCCATCGACAAAGAGGAGGAGAAGCCAGTAATGTTACGGGTGGGTGTTGAACAAATAATCAGTTTGTGTGAATTATTGTTTTAGCAACGGTTAAAATGATTATATATGCCACAGTGAAACATTTTAATAAAGTCTACGTAAAATCGGAAGTTATAGAAGGTTTAACAAATTATTTTAATAGATGTCGTTTTCAACTTAATGTTGCTAATAATAATAATAATATTATTATATTTTTAACAAATAATAAATGTTTTTTTTAAATATAATTAAAATGCCATAGTGAAATATTTTGATAGTCTGTATAACAAATTATTTTAATAGCTGTCATCTTTAACTTAATGTTGCTAATAATAATGATGATAATAATAAATATTAATGAAATATAATAAAAATGCCATGGTGAAATATTTTAGTAGTCTATGTAGAATGTAAAACAGGCTTACAAAAAAAAAAGTTGATTGTCTTCAACTTAATGTTGCTTATAATAATAATAATAATACTTATTATTATTATTATTATTATTAATAAGAACTATTATTTAAAATGTTTTAAATATAATAAATATGTTATGGTGAAATATTTTTATAGTATCTAGGTGAAACAGTAAGTGGTTCCTACACAGTGGTTCCATAATGCAATTTGATCTGAGTTATGGAAGTAAGTTCAAGTTCAAGTTCATTTATTTGTATAGCACATTTAAACAGCCGCTTAGACAGACCAAAGTGCTTTACAGAACACACAAATAAGAAAAGTAAAAACAGCGAAAACAACCCCTAAAACACATAAAAAGCAGCAGAGCTACGAAAAGCCTTAACAGAGATTCAAATATAAAATCGTAGAAATAAAGAAAGAAGAAAAAAAAGAGATCAATAAGCTAAAGAAAACAGGTGGGTTTTTACCAAAGACTTAAAGATAGAAAGGGTGGGGGCCGTTCGGATCTCTAGAGGCAGGGTGTTCCACAGACGAGGCCCTGCCACTGCAAAGGCACGCTCCCCTCTACGCTTAAGTCTGACACGAGGGACAACCAGCAGAGCCTGGTCGTGTGACCTTAGGCTTCTGGACGGAGTATAGGGATGAATGAGTTCGGATAGATAGGCTGGAGCTAAGTTGTGTAAAGATTTAAAAACAAATAGGAGGATTTTAAAATCTATTCTCTGCCGGACTGGCAGCCAGTGTAATGATTTAAGAATCGGAGAGATATGGTCGTATTTGCGACAGTTAAGGATAAGTCTGGCCGCAGCATTTTGGACCAACTGAAGACGGGCAATTTGAGAAACTGATATCCCACAGTAAAGTGAGTTGCAATAGTCTAGCCGACACATGATGAAGGCATGAACCGCCATTTCCAAAGTTATCGGAGTAAGAAAGCCTTTGATTTTAGATAATAAGCGAAGTTGGTAGAAACCGGAGCTGATAACAGATGATATGTGTTTGTCAAATTTTAAAGACTGGTCAACAAGAACACCTAAGTTCCGCACTCCTGTAGATTTAAAGGGAGATAAACTCCCCAAGTCTGGGCTTTTCACTCGGGCCTTTCACTCGGGCTAAAGACAATGACCTCGGTCTTATCATCATTTAGAGAGAGGAAATTTTGAGCCAGCCATGCCTTCACCTCCTCTAGGCATAGTAGAAGAGAGTTTAACGCTGCAGGGTTATTTCTTTTAAATGGAATGTAAATTTGGGTGTCGTCTGCATAAAGATGAAATGATACACTGTTTCCTTAAGATAGCGCCCAGCGGTAGCATGTATAGAGAAAATAGAGAGGGAGCCAAAATGGAGCCCTGTGGAAGACCACAGGTTAGAGGTGCCATGGAGCTGGAGAAATTACCCATCTTAACTAAAAACTTTCTGTCAGAAAGGTACGACTGAAACCATGACAGGACAGAAGCCTTTAGTCCCACCTCAGTCTCAAGTCTAGCCAACAGAGTAGGGTGGTCAACAGTGTCAAAAGCTGCCGAAAGGTCTAAGAGAACTAAAACCACAGAATCACCCGAATCAGTGGAGATAAAAATATCATTTAGCACTCGCAGAAGGGCGGACTCAGTGCTGTGGGCAGTCCTGAACCCAGATTGAAAAGCCTCATAGATACAGTTATTTGAAAGAAAGTGCTGAAGTTGATTAAACACAATTTTCTCCAATAACTTGGAAATAAAAGGCAAAACAGAGATGGGTCTGTAATTTTGTAAAATAGAAGGATCCAGTGAAGGCTTCTTGAGCAAAGGAGTGACCGTAGCCACTTTAAGATTAGTTGGAACAGAGCCCGTATTGAGACACTTGTTAAAAAGAGATACCAAACCTGGACCCACAGAGTCGATGATTAACTTTAGAAATTTCGGCTGAATGATATCATTTGGACAAAAAGAAGGTTTAAGCTTGGTGCACACATCCTTTAGTGTCTGGAGGTTGATAGGATCAAAAACCTCCCAAACACAAGTAGTAGGTGACACGAATGAGGGGAGAGTTAAGTTAGGGCAAACACTAAGTCTTAATTTAGTGATTTTGTTCACAAAAAATCTCTGGAAATCTTCACGTAGAGCATCAGAGGCAACAGATAGTTTAGAAGAAGGATTTATAACAGACTGAATGACTGAAAACAAGACCTTTGGGTTGGAGTGGTTGGATTCAATTAAGTTAGAGAAATATGCAGCTTTAGCTGACTTAGCTGCCTTCTGGTATGCTGTAAGAGCGTCTTTGAACAAATGGAAGGAGACAATCTGCCTGTCTCGCTTCCATTTGCGTTCGGCCGCTCTACAAATTTGTCTATGATGACGAGAGTCAGAGTTTTGCCACAGATTAGATTTTGGTTTGGATATGTGAGGCTTGAAAGGAGCAGTCACGTTAGCTACCTTAAGCCAGGCAGAATTTAAAAGGCTGAAGTGTTGATCCGCATCCAGGTCAGATAGTGGTTGGTCCAAGTCCAAGTGTGAACATAGATCAGCAAAGCACAGGTCAAAGTTAGTGCTGAACTGAGGAGAGTAGACCCGCGACATAACAGGTGCAATAGTGGGTTGAGAGAGCTCCGGGAGAGACAGTGAGAATAGAATAGGCTTGTGATCGGAGAGCAGATAATCAGAAAATACAATATCAGAGACATCGATCCCGTAGGATAACACAAGGTCCAATGTATGGCCCTGAATGTGCGTAGAGTTTTTGACCCACTGCAGTAGATTAAAAGCATCTATTAAGTCAAGAAACTCCTGCGATAAGGAATTTGAATGACAACAGACGTGAATATTAAAATCTCCCACCAAAAGGAAGCGATCATAGTTTGTGGCAATACTGCCAATGAACTCAGTAAAATGCTGTATAAAATCATTAGTGGAGTGTGGAGGACGATATATCACCCCTAAGCAGATGGGACCATTCCAGTCAAGGTGGAGAAGCTGAGATTCAAAGCTGGGGAAAGCCGTGACAGTGACTAGCCGGCAGCGTGAGGAGAAAGAATTGTTTAAGACAGTTATAATTCCACCCCCACGACCACTCGGACGAGGAGAGTTAAAAAAAGAACAGTTTACTGGAACCAGTTCTGAGAAAGGAGTTAAATCACAGACCTTTATCCAGGACTCTGTGATGAACATAAAATCCAGATTGTGTGAGGAGTAGAAGTCGTTGGAAAAAAGAAGTATGGAAAAAAGAAAACGGTATGAAAAACTATTTGTGTTTCCAGACTATTTCCCAGTATTCAGTTTTCTAAGTTATTATATTAATTCTAAAAAAATAATGTATCATGCAAGCAGAGCCATGGCAACATTTTTGTGACCGTTTTGTGATTATCGAACCCCACTGAATGAATTTAAGGCACGTATTTTCATTACGCAAAATATTTTTTCTTTTCCGTAAGCGAGTCTGTTTTGAACCACTAAATGAATGTGTGTGTGTGTGCCACTCAAACCAGCAACAGATAAAGGAGCAAACAATCGTCTGAATCAGACCGTTCTTTGCTGTTTGGTGGTCAGTATTACACTGATGGGTCAGGAATGAATATGTGTATGTTTTAGGTATGCACATTACATGTTGTCACTTGCACATTACAAACCAATGGGAAAAAAGGGAAAATAAAAATATTTATAGGTGACTATACTATATTCGAACATAATGCTGAAAACAATGCTGTATGGACCATTTGCTTTAAATATGGTCTAAAATTTGAGTCAGGAATTTTAGAATGAAAAATGTGTAGAACTGCATTATAATAGATGTCATCTTCAACATAACATTGCTCATGATATTAGTGTTGAACTCAATTAGTTTGTTTTCCCTTTCAGATTGGCACATCACCTGTCAAAGAAGATAAAGAGGCCTTCGCCATTGTGCCAGTCCCTCCAGCTGAGGTGAGGGACCTAGACTTTGCCAACGATGCCAGTAAAGTGTTGGCATCCATCGCTGGCAAGCTGGAGAAGGGCACGATCACCCAGAATGAAAGAAGGTACAACCCCTGACACTTTCTGGAATAGGAATGTGTTTGGGAAGTGCTTTAGTGACTAAATGCTTTGCTGCGACCTCGGTTAACACTTCATGTTGTTTCAGTGTAGCAATTGATTACGGTGTATAAGAATATACAACATTTTCAACAGATGTTGTCCTTGAATAGCCACTGATAAGAGTTTAACCTGACATTTATAATTACCATGATATTCTTTTCTCTCCGCATTCTGTAGGTTTGTCACTAAGCTTCTAGAGGACCTTGTGTTTTTTGTGGTGGACATTCCCAACAATGGACAGGATGTGTTGGAGATCATGGTCAATAAACCCAACCGTGAACGGCAGAAACTCATGAGAGAGCAGAATATCTTGAAACAAGTAGGATTTTCTTCAATACCTACATTTTTAGGTTTAGAATAACATTAGAGGGAGAAAATAATGTCAGAATGTTCAGTTTTTTAACTAAATATCCCACAGAAACTGGTTATGATGGATTTTAGAACATCTGCAATCATCTTGATTTAAATGTCAAGGCTCAAAAAAGTATTTTGCAAACTTAAACCTCTTAACAATTTTGGTCAGGTTGGTTGTTTCCTGAGACTGTGTTTAGATGCTATCAGGAGTAGTATTCATTCCAGTCTCCATTCTCCCTCCATCTATAGATCTTCAAGCTTCTCCAGGCCCCGTTCACAGACAGTGGTGATGGTCCCATGTTGCGTCTGGAGGAGCTGGGTGACCAGAGACATGCCCCCTTCAGGCACATCTGCAGACTGTGCTACCGTGTGCTGCGACATTCACAGCAGGACTACAGGAAGAACCAGGTGGGTCTGCAGGAACACCAGCCTAAATTGGAAGTTCAACCTTCGACCTGATAGACCTCATAAAATTGTGTTTGTTTTAAATTGTATTATTGTTTTAGACATGTGCCGGTATTCGGTAATGCGATAAATCGCGGTAATGAATATGCACGATATTGTTATCGCGGGGACTTCGAAATACCGTGAAAAATAATAGATCCGAATTTAGATTTTTAGAACGCGCATCAGCTTATTTTCCATCAACCGCAAAACAATGCGTAGGCTATATGCTGGCTATATGTCCCCAGGAGCACCTCATTGCAGTACACGATATCCAGGGGGCGGAGTTGGATCCAGATCTAAGGGGTGGAGATGTGTAGGATTAGGGGTGGGGTTAGGGATCAGGGTATATGTAAGGTGGGAGGAGTTGGATCTGGATCCAACTCCTCCCCCTGGATTTCGTGTTCTGCAGTGAGGACACATGCCCAGTGCACTATGAGTGTTGAAGATTTTCTACCTGTTTGGCAAAAAGGAAGACAAAAGCCTTTTTCTCTGTTTTCATTTGTCAGGTAGCACCAATTTAAATATACATAAACTTTTTTTTTTTTACTTTCTACTCTAGGCAGCCAAGTTTTATTAAAAGTCCATTTTGCCAGAAGTGAAGCACGCCTTTAAATTCGGCTTGCCTTCTTTTTGATTTGATCAGATATATTCATGAACTTCAAGATGTTATCTGTTACTGCAGGCATGATTGTGACTTCCTGTGGTTTACACATCTCTGATGAATGCTTTTTAAGCTCTTGAAACATTTCTAGAAACTATATGTAATGCCACTTTACCTTACCTTTGCTGTATTTCTCAAATATATCCAGATTTTTTACTTTAGAAAGAGACTGAATGCACTGAATAGACATTGTTAACCTCAAAAAATGTGATTGACAGCAGTTATATTTTAGAATCATTGATATACTATAATAGCTTTTGTGTTAATATTTTGAATTGGATTTTACTTTTATATTACATTTTAGTTAAAGTTTTAGTAATTGTTTTATTCGTTTTTTTTTTAATACTGTATGTCTATATGGTTTTTTATTCAGTTTCAGTTTAGTTTATTTAATTTAGAACTTCAACTTTAAATGAAAATGAGAAATGTTGCCTTGGAAACCAGCTTAAAATATTTTTAATTTCAGTTAGTGTTTTTTTTTTTCAAGTAATGAGTTTTATGATTTTAGTTTCAGTTAATAAGTTATCTCTCATTGACAGCTCAAATATTTTGTCATTTAGCTGACACTTTTAATCAAAGCAAACAGGACATGTGCCCCAAAACAATCCTTGTGGGGCTTTAACCTATAGACTATATCGTCCCCTAAAAGTTTTTATGGATTCATCCCTCATCCTCATGTGAATTTGTATTGAAAGTAAAACCGACTCCAAAAGAGAATGGGTGACCGGTCTGGTTTATGGTGTATGAAAGAACAGAATGAGTCACTTTGTCCCCTTGTGCCCTCTGTCTAGGAATACATCGCCAAGCAGTTCCGCTTCATGCAGAAACAGATCGGCTACGACGTGTTGGCTGAGGATACGATAACGGCCCTCCTCCACAACAACCGCAAACTCTTGGAGAAGCACATCACGGCGGCAGAAATTGACACATTTGTCAGCCTTGTGAGGAAAAATCGTGAACCAAGGTGGGAGAGAGTGTGCTGCAAAGACAAAAGCGCTTTTCTATCTAAAAGTTTGAGAGCAGCACTTTTTTGTTCTAATATACCAAATAAGTAACCAGATAGATAGATAGAAGTCTGGAATGTTTCAATGGGTAACACTGTATTTCTATGGTCCACTTTAGACATTCTACTATCTATAAGAAACACATGTCAATTTACTCTCATTTGTATTAGTAGACGGTCTACTAACACTTTATTGTGATGCTCACCCAACAGACATTTTACTGACTATAAGTAACTTTGCAAGCACATGTCAACTTAACCCTAACCCTAACCTAACAGTCTACTACAGTCTATTAATGCTCTAATGAAAGTTTGTTGATATGTAGTTGCAGTTGTAGTTGTGCTTGTCATGTTTAGGTTTCTGGACTACCTGTCCGATCTGTGTGTGTCCATGAACAAGTCCATCCCAGTAACTCAGGAGCTGATCTGCAACGCAGTGCTGAACCCCGCCAATGCTGACATCCTTATAGAGACCAAGTGAGACATTTTTGAAAACTATGAACCAAGTAAAAGAGAATGTAACCCAGACTGCATTTAATACAGGTTCACTTGCACTTGCAATATTGCTATGTGTAGCGAATTATTTAGTTATTATCTTTATTTAATATAATGTTAATATACACTACCATTCATTAGTCTGTCGTTGGCAAGGTTTTTTTATGGTTTTTTTATTTATTAAAGAAGTCTCTTATGCTCACCAATGCTGCATTTATTTGATCATATTTACAAATATATCTTAAGATGTAATTAATTCCTGTGATGAAAAGCTGAATTTTCAGCATCATATTTCTAACATGCAGTCAAATGTGACACTCAACAAACCTAGCCAGTTCGGATATTTCATGTGTTCTAGCTCAAGCACACCTGGTGCAACTAATGAAGCCCTTAGTTTTGCAGATTTGTGCTGTTGTGAGGGATTCTATTCAGGGGATTGAATAATTTTGAGACTGCGGAAGTCATTATTAAAAGTTGTATTTTCAGGTGAATATATATGAAGGTAAAAGACGGACCCTGAACTTTTTTAATGTTATTTATTTATTTACGTGTGTTGGGTCACACTTCATAAGTACTAAGCAATGCTTTGAAAATGCTGCACAGGATAATTCGATTTGCAAGTGACCTACTTTAAATCAATTAAATGCAGTGATGAACATTATCTGTGTCTTTCTGTATGGCTAAGGACATGTAATAGGTTCCAAATGATTAAAAAATATGTGTTTCAAAGAAAAAAAAACATGATGTAAATGTGACGCTTTGTACATGTGCGAAATGTTCCAAATTATTTGTACCTTTTTGACATCCTAGGTCATAATTAAGAGTTGTTTGTTGCTAGCTCCATTTAAAAGTCTTTATTTCTCTCCTCAGGCTGGTGCTGTCTCGGTTTGAGGTCGAGTCTGGAGAGGGTCCCGTGGAAACAGAGGAGGATGAGGAGGAGGTGTGGCTGTTTTGGAAGGACAGCGGGAAGGAGATCAGGAGTAAGAGCGTCAGAGAGCTGGCACAGGATGCCAAAGAAGGACAGAAAGAGGACCTGGAGGTCATTAGCTACTACAGGTCAGCCAAGAGGAAATAAACTAAGGGTCAATGTTAATCAGGACAAAACCCAAAAAACTGACATTATTGATTCAATGTTTTCAAGGACAAAAAATGGTATAAAACCAAATCAAAACATCAGTTCTCTTTTAGTAACTTGCTCTCCTGGTTCATTTCTTCCTCAGATACCAGCTGAACCTGTTTGCACGGATGTGTTTGGACCGCCAGTACTTGGCCATTGAGAAGATATCAGGCCAGCTGGATGTGGACCTGATCCTGCGCTGCATGTCGGATGAAGACCTGCCCTATGACCTTCGTGCCTCCTTCTGCCGACTGATGCTTCACATGCACGTGGACCGTGACCCGCAGGAACAGGTCATGCCAGTGAAATACGCCAGGCTGTGGTCCGAGATCCCGTCCAAAATCGCTATCGATGAGTATGTTGTACAATGTTGTATACACACTTCCATTATTAGGTTTCTGTTATTGTTTTTTGTCTCAACCAGGCAAAAGGGGTTTATTTAATGTTGTCTTTTTGTTTTAGTTATGATAATGATGGAACCAGTAGAGACGAGATAAAGGAACGCTTTGCGCTCACGATGGATTTTGTGGAGAACTACCTCAGAGATGTGGTCTGTCAAAACATTCCTTTCTCTGATAAAGAGAAAAACAAACTCACTTTTGAGGTAAGCAACATGTGCAAGCGTGAGAAACGTGGGTCGTTTTGGATGTGGCTAACACTTCTGTGTCTTTTTTTTTTTTACTAAGGTTGTGAATTTAGCAAGAAACCTCATTTACTTTGGCTTTTACAACTTCAGCGACTTGTTGCGTTTGACCAAGATCCTGTTGTCCATTTTGGACTGCGTTCACCTCAGCACTATCTATCCTATCAACAAAATGGAAAAAGGAGACGAGTCCAAAAGTAAATCTCGATTTAGGATCTTGTTCTCATATTATAACAGTTTGAGTCTATAGATCAGAAAGCTCAACATCCTTTGGTTCTGCTATTGGTATTCAAACAATCACCAAGACATCAAATGTAAAAGGAGACATGTTTAATCAGAAGTTTTAACACTTTGCTGGTTATGTTTTTCTCAGGTAGCAATGTAATGAAATCCATCCATGGCGTTGGGGAGCTGATGACCCAGGTGGTCCTAAGAGGGGGTGGATTCTTACCCATAACCCCCACAACACCCCCAGATGGTGATGTGGTTAAGACCCAGACAGAACCAGAGAAAGAAGACATCCTGGTGATGGACACCAAACTAAAGGTCATAGAGATCCTACAGGTAATTAAAAACACATCATGAAAAGGGCTATATGTAGAATTCAGAAACCCTTGTTATTAGCGACACCGGTGGCCGTTAAGTGAACTGCAGCTGGCAGTTCATTGCCCGTGCTCGCACTCGTGCACATGTAACGTACAAGAGACTGAACGTGATTCAAGGCCCGGATATACTCACGGCGGAGTTCTTTTTTTTTGCTCATAAGTAAAAAGGTAGAAAAACCTTTGCCGCGTTATACTGTTAACAAACATCCAGGCGCCATCCACGCTGCTGAAAGTTTAGATGAATATGTAAATATGTGCTGCATATGTGCTTTCCTCTCAATAACTAAATAAACACAGAGTAAAATTGACAGCGGTAAGAAAGCAGTTGTTAAGAGCATCTGATTATAGCGATGTGGATATGTTTGCACAAGCTCTGCAATTCACCAGCATCATGTCGACAGATGAGATAATTAAAATTACACTGTAATTACGATTTGATTATAAAGTATATTTGAGACTATAGACTGTATATATCTGGATAATAAAATAAAAATAATTGATTGAGCTCAAAAATATAGTTTAGCTTTTGTTTTTTTGTTTTATTTTGTTTTTTGATTTAGTATATATATTAGGGCTGTCAGTTAAACGCATTATTAACGGCGTTAACGCAAACCCATTTTAACGCGATTAATTTTTTTATCGCGCGATTAACGGTCTTTTTGGCCTAGCAAACTTTGTAGTTTTTTTCACATGCTTTTGCAACCTGACGTGGCATGCGCAGCGCTGCGCTATGAAACCCATTCATTTCAATGACTTGTGCCGCACGAGGACGTTTTGTTGCTTCATCAACCAAAGCGCAAGAGCAGCGGGGCGCACACCGCGGTCAAAATTCAAAATAGTTCAACTTTTGCCGTTGTGACGATTACCAGCGCGGACAATAAACGTTTTGGCATCCAAAAAGTTTTGAAAACTGGCATTGCGCCGCGCATTCTGCGTCCTGTCTGAAAGCACCGGATATAGCTAGACCTGAAACACACTTGTTGCGAGCCGGCCAAATAGTAGGTTAACGTTACGTTTTGAGTGGATGACGAGTGCGAGACGCCGAAATGGATGCCAATAAGATTCTGAATTGAAAGTTTACTTTTAAAAAGTTGCCAAATGGTTCCATCCCATTGACTGACAAGACCAAAGTGATCTGTGTGTTTTGTCGTTGTGAACTGAGGTATCGTCATCGCAGCACGTCCAGTCTGAAATACAACTTGATGGCCAAGCACACACACACACACACACACACACACACACACACACACACACACACACACACACACACACACACACACACACACACACACACACACACACACACACACACACACACACACACACACAAGTGTTACATTGTGTGAGAGATTATTTGCTCCAAGTGAGAATGTTAGTGTGAAATTGAACACAGTATTGTCAATGTTGTTTTCAATAAAAAACATTTGCACAAAGCAAGCCGATCCACTTTTCCATGTTGATAAGAGCATTAAAATTAGAAAAAAATAATGGGACAAAAAGAAATCAAGAGACATTTAGAATAGATAAAAATGTGCGATTAATTGCGATTAATCGCGAGTTAACTATGACATTAATGCGATTAATCGCGATTAAATATTTTAATCGTTTGACAGCACTAATATATATGTATATGTGTGTATATTTTATTATTTCTTTTTTTAATTCATTTTATTTTGCAGCCTTTTTGCCTAAAATATATTATTATACGTATTATTAAATATAAGTATTCTTTTTTATTTTGTTTTATTTTATTATTATTTTATTTTAGCCCTTTGAAAATATACAATATATCCATTATATCCAATCCGAGGAATCACGTAGCTTCACAATAGTTACTGCAAGAAATACCTTGTGTTTTTTGTTGTTCAGTTTATTCTGAATGTACGACTGGACTACAGGATCTCCTGCTTGTTGTGCATCTTCAAACGAGAGTTTGACGAGAGCAACATGCAAACGGATGCAATGCCAGCTGCAAATGCAGACGGGCCCAACAGTATCCCAGGTACACAGTATTCCCTAATCACTATCACCTGTGAGTTACTCAAAAGATTGTGAGAGTGTTTCTGTTTGTTTCACAGCTCTGGACTTCGAGAACATTGAAGAGCAAGCAGAAGGAATCTTTGGTGGAAGGTAAGGATTCATTTCTTGAACGAGAAGCTGCAAAAGTCTTTGTAAGAGTACGCAAGTATGAAACTATTTTTCTGAACTCAGCGAGGAGAACACGCCGCTGGATCTTGATGATCATGGTGGCAGGACATTTTTGAGGGTTCTGCTGCACCTTACCATGCATGACTATCCACCGCTTGTGTCTGGAGCGCTACATCTGCTCTTCAGGCACTTCAGTCAGAGACAAGAAGTGCTCATGGCTTTCAAACAGGTATTTAACACAAAGATGCAAGTTAATAGTTTTGTAAGTCATTTTTTCATGCAACTTCACGCAGTGCTTTTTCCCCCCCTGTAGGTTCAGCTTCTAGTGACCAGTCAGGATGTAGACAACTACAAGCAGATCAAATCAGACCTTGACCAGCTGCGATCTAATGTGGAAAAGTCTGAGCTCTGGGTGTACAAGCGACAGGGTGATGATGGCATGGATGCAGGGGACGGACTCCCAGCAGAGTCTGACCACAAAAAGAAGGTGGTAACATTTATTATTTAAAGCAGAGGTCTTACTCTGAGGCCGTCTTCTTTACATATTGACCCTTATTTACACACTTGCTTCATTTAGCCTTTGTATGTTTTCTGCTTTTTATGCAGAGGGACTCTGGTTCGGACAAAAAAAAGACTGACGGAAGTGGCAGTGACAATTACAAGGACGTGAAGGAGGTAAAGTGTTGTTCACGTGCTCATGCACAGTAAGCTTTATAAGGTAGCAGTCTGTTGATGTAGCCAAGCACCATAAACACTGGCAAAGCTAATTATGTAGCCTCCTTAACTAAAGTAGATCCAATTAACCAGTGCTGGAGGAATTAGCACCACATGTAACAGCTTTTGAAAAAAGTGTTCGTTCACTTCATTTTCTCTTCTTTAGCTCATCATCTGTCTGTCTTTCTCTCTCTAGATCCTCCTGCGTCTTAGCAAGCTGTGTGTGCAGGAAGGACCGTCTGGGAAGAAGAGTAAGAAACAGCAGCAGAGGCTGTTGAGGAACATGGGAGCTCATTCAGTGGTGCTTGAGCTGCTGCAGATCCCTTATGAGAAGGTGCAGTATATGAGTGTGTTCTAGTGTACTCGAGTCCAATGAGTGTGGCACTCACAGAATGATTTTCATGACATTTGGTTCTGTTCATGCATCTCAAATGTGCATTCTTCAGCCGATGCGGATGCCGGGAAAAACATACTGAAAGCCATTCCACTACACTGCTACTGAATCTAAAAAAACACTTCTGAATTAGTCAGAGCTGTTATTATCTGAAATAAACTGAAATTAATCAGACTCGGTAATGGAATGACAAGTTATTACATTATAAATTACTGTGAAGGCATTCTATTCTAGTCATGTTTTATTTAATTACAATAAATTATTGACTTTTTTGTCTCTTATTTACTTTAAAATTATAAACAGATACACATTTTCCCTACTACAAAAAAAGAAAAAGTGTGTTAATGAGCAGTGATGTTTATTTTTGCAGGGCGAAGACGTCCGAATGCAAGAGATCATGAAACTGGCTCACGAGTTTCTTCAGAACTTCTGCGCAGGAAACCAGCAGAACCAGGCCCTGCTCCACAAACACATCAACCTGTTCCTCAATCCTGGGGTGAGCTCTTCATCTCAGACTCAGACACACATCAGGGAAGCTATTGTGCTTCCTCACTCTGGATGAGTGTTAACTGCGGGCTGGTGAGAATGATGGAGGTTCTCAGTTTCCATATTGCTACATCTCAAACAAATTTTAGAGCGACATGACGATGATTCATAGTTCATCATGACTAATTATGGTCATATTTGTGCTGGATTTGACTGTGACGATGTGTTAATTGCACTGTTGTTAGGCTCATGAAATGAAAATTTCAGACTAAACACTCCTTTTTGTGATGTTGGATGTCAAACTCCTTATTGTGAATTGATGTTCTTTACATTTTGTTCACACAGTGCTTTCTGCCATTTTTCACTGCAAAATTAGTAATTGGACAGAGGTTTGTCAACTTGAATAGCAGATTTGATAAATAAAAACCATTACAGTGAAGTATATATTTCAAATATGAGCCAAAACATTATGACCACCTGCCTAATATGCCTTTGGTCCTATGCATGCTGCCAAAAACAGCACCGACCCGCTGAGGCGTGGACTCTACAAGACCATAGACAGTAAAAGAAATGGACAGAGCCATCTCATTGGAACTCAGTTGAGACAGTTGAAGCCCATTTTTAGCGATTTCTGAGCACTTCCGTTCCTGACGCGCAGACTCAAACCGACTCAAACTAAGCTTGATGACGTGAGCAACCTGTCTGACAGACGTTAATCTTCTAGTAGCTGTGCCAAGAGGAATCTGAATCATTCCCTTCCGAAACTTGCAGAGCCGGAGATCGTGAGTATTAGCTGTCCATGAGCTCGCAGCAGGAGCAGCTTTACAACTCTCTATGGGCTTCTCCCTTGACTTTATGCCTCGACGTCCCCCCGATTGCGCGCGAGTTTCTACTTCTGTCTATACGGTAATTTCTGTACAGCGCGACAGAGAGTCGAGTGGTTATGACGCAATCGTTAGCCTATTTTTACTAAATCTGTTTCTACGGGGCCATAACGTAACATAGAAGGTAATGGAGCCTTTTATACATTGTCGTGTTTCTTAAGAAATAAATAATGGACAAATGGAGTCTTTAAACGCCTCAGATGTAAAGTTATTCGCTGTCAAAGTGACGCCAAAATGAATGGGAGTCAATGGAAATGCTAACGCAAGTGAAGTTCTGCTACAAGATGGCGGCACCCGGCCGATTACCCCCTTGTACAAGACCTCTGATGGTGTCCTGTGGTATCTGAAAGTGAAAGTGACACGTGAAGTCCAAGTATGGTACTGTAAACCCATACTCAGAATTTGTCCTCTGCATTTAACCCATCCAAGTGCACACACATAAGAAGTAGTGAGTAGTGAACACACATACTGCAAACCGTGGACACACACACCTGGAGCAGTGGGCAACCATTTTTACTGTGGTGCCCGGGGAGCGATTGGGGGTTAGGTGCCTTGCTCAAGGACACCTCAGTTATTTCCTGCCGGTATTGAGAATCGAACCAGCAACCTTCAGGTTACCAGTTCTCTAACCATTAGGCCAAGGTGTTAGCAGCAGATCCTTCAAGTCCTGTAGGTTGTGAGGTGGAGCCGCCGTGGATCGAACTTGTCGGGTCTCACAGTTGCTCAATTGGATTGAGATCTGTGGAATTTGGAGGCCAGGGCAACCCCTTTAATTCTTCATGATATTCCTCTAACCATTCCTGAACAATCTGTGCAGTCTGGCAGGGTGCTTTATCCTGCTGGAAAAGGACTCTTCCACCAGGGAACACCATTGTCATGAAGGGGTGTACCTGTTTTGCAACAATGTTTAGGTTGGTGGCACGTCTCAAACTTTGTCCACATGAATGGCCGGATCCAGGGTTTCCCAGCAGAACATTGCCTAGAGCACCACACTCCCTTCACTGGCTTGCTTTTTTTTTAATTGTCTATATGAATGACCTTAACAGTTTATTGCCTAATATACAATGGTTGGATTGGGGAAGATATGGGTGGTTTTGGTGTGATGGAGAGCTTTTGTCTTTGTTCTGTTAGCATGTATGTATGTAAAGTATGTTTTTCTTGAGGTCCCCTCGAAAACGAGATGTCACATCTCAAGGGGTTTTCCTCTTAACAATAAACTTTCAAACTCATTGGACCAGGCGACCTTCTTCCACTGCTCCAAGGTTCAGTTCCGATGCTCGCGTGCCCATTGTAGGTGCTTTGGACGATAGACAGGGGTCGTCATAGGCACTCTGATTGGTCTGCGGATACACAGGCCAATACACAGCAGTGCGATGCACTGTGTGTTGATACATTCCTCCCATAACATCAATAAAATTTGATGTTGGCTTCTGTTGCCTCGGACCAGACGTGATAGCCTTCATTGTCAAAGTGGGCGGCCAACACCCTGTCCATAAAAAACATAATCTTTGAAAATGGGGTGTTTCAGCACCACACACACACACTACTTTTTGCTCAATTCGAATGAAAGTCCTTTTTTCTGGGGTTCTTGAACAAGCAGCGTGTCGCCACAGTGTTTGTTTTTAAATGATTTCATCTGCATATATCTGATTTTATCTTCTGTAGATCCTGGAGGCCATCACGATGCAGCACATATTCATGAACAACTTTCAGCTGTGCAGTGAGATGAACGAGCGGGTCGTGCAGCACTTCGTCCACTGCATCGAGAGCCACGGCAGGCACGTGCAGTACCTGAAGTTCCTGCAGACCATCGTCAAGGCAGAGAACAAGTTCATCAAGAAATGCCAGGATATTGTAATGGCCGAGGTGGGCGGCTGATATGCTGAAATGATTTCAGTTTTTGCTAATTATTCATGTGATTTAACGTTAAATCGCTCTTTTTTTCCTGCAGTTGGTGAACTCTGGGGAGGATGTCTTGGTGTTTTATAATGACCGGGCCTCCTTTCAGACTCTGGTCCAGATGATGCGTTCGGAGCGTGAACGAATGGATGAAAATAGCCCGCTCATGTACCACATCCACCTGGTGGAGCTGCTGGCCGTCTGCACGGAGGGCAAAAACGTCTACACCGAGATCAAGTGCAACTCCTTGCTGCCGTTGGATGATATTGTCCGTGTGGTCACGCACAAAGACTGCATCCCTGAGGTTGGTGGTCTACAGCTTAATGCCACATAGTTTGAATGTTGTTCCTCAACATTTTATTGTGGTAGCATCTGTTTACCTTCCCCTAAATGGCACATAAAAACAAATCAAACCGTGAACGGTCGCTTTACATGTTGGTCAGATGGACTCTTCTTGTCTAAGTGGGTGATTATTGGCCAGAATAAGCTGCAGTGTGTACCAGAACTCCAAAGTTTGGCTAAACAAGACCAGATTGGCACTGGCCGAGTTTTCAAAGTCCAACACAGTAATCAAAAGCTGTTTTTAATCTATTTGACTAACGCAAACTGGGAGATATATTGAGTTAATCAACCACAAGAAATGTTGTGATTCCAGAAGTTAAAAGAAGTTTAAACATATAATTGTGTCACACACATATAACAAACTTTCTTTTAGCATTTCGTTTCAGTTAGAATATTTTAATACATAAAACAAACAAACAATTAATTATTTTTTTAATGAATTTTATTTAATGCATTGTTTCTCATGAATTTTTTGTTAATGTCCCTAAAAATGGCCTTTGTTAGGGGTAAAATGGACATCAAATATGAACCACACAGTCATTTCTCAGAAAATGCATTAACCAAAAACTGCATGTGAAAGTGAAAGCATGATTTAATTTGGTACAGTTCTTTTTTTTTATTCTAAGTAATTCATAAAATATATTTTCGGAGACATGCAAACTAAGTTATATTTAAATGAACATAAATGCATACATAAACATATTAGTGATTTGTGATTGCCACTAATTTAAAAGAAAATCACATATTTTGTAAATGTTTTATATTAACACTACCATTTAAAAGTCTGGAATCAGTATGTTTTTTTAAGTGTCTTATGCTCACCACAAATTCATTTTAAGTCATTCGGTGGCCCCTTTTGAAGTTTGCTAAGGCCCCATAGTGGACCCCGGAACCCTGCTTTAAAACCACTGGCCTGAATGATCTCATCTCTCCAGGTCAAGCAGCCCCATTGATATCCTTTGTTGCAAAATTAAGTTGCGTATATACTCTTTGTCCTTTCTTAGGTAAAAATTGCATATATAAACTTCCTGAACCACTGCTACGTGGACACGGAGGTCGAAATGAAGGAGATCTACACCAGCAACCACATGTGGAAGCTCTTTGAGAACTTTCTGGTCGACATATGCAGGGTAATGGAAGCCGCTTTGGGGATTTTTCTCAACCCCAAAGAATCGTTTTGGTGTAAAGTACCAAAAAGTACCAATCTCTTGCTACTTTTAAGTCCAATAGGAGTGATTCATTATATGTGGTTTTACTTTTATGATTGCTAAACATCTACAGTTAACCTGACTCCTTTTTTGGTGCATAAAAAAGGAGTGAATCAGTGCATGTTCTGACTGTGCTTACTGAAGCAAATGACTCAAGCCCACAATAATTTTGTCTATTCTTTATGGTTGTTTTGCATTCAGGTCTGCAACAATACGAGCGACCGCAAACATGCTGACACCACGTTAGAAAGCTACGTGACTGAAACCGTGATGAGTATTGTGACGACATTTTTCAGCTCGCCTTTCTCCGACCAGAGCACTAGTTTACAGGTAATGACCCCAATACAACAGTATATACTCCTCATATATGTGCAAATGTTTAGTATATGATTCTAGTTTCAGTTCAATTTTGGCTTACCACCATTTGCATCTTATCTACAGCGGTTTGATTTCTTTGAAGTAAATAAACTGTTATCTTTCATAAATGGAAAATAACCCCTCCAGATAATATCTTACCCCTCTTCACTCCTTCCTGGCTTAGGTGGCACGTCATATATATGTGAGTATCTGTAACGCCCCATCTCTAAACTAGCCCTAACCACCGGTGCCCTTTGTGAGACCCATAGGATTTGTAGAAATTCAGGCGGTTTCGTCACACCCGTGGCTTTCTAAAGAATCGGCCTCACCACTGGCGACTGACGCACTGGCCAGAGCTTTCCAAGAACTCTCTTCCCTCATGGTCTTGCACATCACCACACGCAGACTTCCCACATCTCCATTTCGTAACGTGAGAAACTAGGGCCGATCCTGCCTTTGCATTTGTCTGTACTGAACCGACCAGGCAAATTATTTCTAACTATATAACTAAAATAAAATAAATTTTAAATAAAATAAATGTTAACTGAAATAAAATAAAATATGAAAAAGCAAAAACTAAATATAAAAAATTGTAAAACCTGTATAGACATTTAAAAAAACGAATACAAATGTAAAAAAACCCCCTGTAAAATCAAAAAATGAAAATGGAAAATATAAAAATAAAAACTAATTCAAAATATTAATAAAAACTATAAAAGTATCTCAAAAATAACATTGTACCATACCATTATTTTCAAAGCAGTCTTTCTTGGTTTTAGACAACGTGATGACGGCAATTCTCTATTTGTTTACCGTAAAATTGAGAATAATGTAATATTGTCACAAATTATCTCTGCCTTTATCAACACATTTCCACCCCAGTTTTTACTTGTTACTCGTATATACAAACTAAATGATATGTTCTGTAATTTAAATAGCATTTCTACATCATAGTAGTATTTATTTACTATAAAATTGAGAATAGTGTAATATCACAAAATGTCTTTATGCAAGACTCATCCTATTTTGACCTGTAAACAAACAGTGAAATCAACAGTAAAGACTTGAATATATCATTTATTTTGTATATACAAGTAACAAGTAATAACTGGGGTGGAAATGTGTTGATTCTCATGAATTTTTAATATTAGATGTGATTGCCACTGATTTAAAAGTATCATCATTTCTAGATATAGTAAATAAATATATTTTATATTTACACTTTAAACTACCATCAAAACTTCAGGATCGGTAAGATTTTTTTTTTTTTTTTTGAAAGAAGCCTCTTATGCTCACCAAGGCAGTAAAAACAGAAATGTTGTGAAATATATTATTATTGTTTAAAATACTTTAAATGCTTAAAATGCTATTTATTTCTGAATTTTCTGCATCATTACACCAGTCTTCAGTGTCACATGATTCTTTCAAAAATCATTCTAACATGCTGATTTGATGCTCAAGAAACATTTCTGATTATAATCACTGTTGGAAACCGTTGTGCTGCTTCATATTTTTGCAAAAGCTGTGATACATTTTTGAAGTTTAAAAGAGCAGCATTTATTTGAAATATGAGTCTTTTCTAACATTATAAATGTCAGGGTTAGTTTGACCAATCCAGATCCAGACAGATTTGTAGTCTGCCGTTGTAAAGTAGGAAGTACCTCCTAATACCATGTCATGTGTTAGACCCTAAACCCCATTCAATCTTTCCTGGAAGTGTTGCTTCATGAGAGCATCCATCTCTAATCTCTTCCATCTCTCTTTGTTGTGGCAGGCCTCCATTTTAGGCAAAATAACTGAGGTACCACTTTGTAATGACTTCACAGTGGTTGCATATGGAATGTGGTGACGTAGTTTTGGTTAGTCTCTTGTCTAGTAGGTCTTTTTGAGTGGAAACTAGATCACACTGACGTGTTTTTTTGTTTTAAATTCACGATTAACCCCTCGGGTATACTAAACTAGTTGTCTAGAGAGCGTTTGTACCAGTCTCACAAATGTAGCATGGTAAACTTGTCATCCTTCCTCTTAGCTTTACACTTTTTCATGTGAGTGGTGTTGGGTTCTCACTTGTTGTGTTGGTGGTAAGACGTGTTGGTAAATAGTTTCTGTCACTAGAGGTGTTAATGCATCATAAATTGTTAACCTTTTAACCTTTATCTACAATAAAAAAAATGAGAAATATGCTCAAATGAAGGGGTTTTTTTAGTTTTTTGTAGGTTGTCTTAAAAAAATATGCCGGGTACAATGCAAGTTAAGATCTATCGATAGCATCTGTAACATGCTGAGGATGACCACAGAAACCAGTCCCTCAGTGCGTTCGCATGTGCAGTAATGCTACTAACTAAGCAACTCACTAACTTTGTCTTTGTGAAATTGTATTCATTTTTTCAACTCCTTTTTTGACCGTAGACCGACAGTAAACAAACAGCAGCCGCCTTTTACAGTTCTTCCTGGCCAAAACAATGAGCATTTGCTGCGTTAACGTCATGTCATAACCGTAATTACAAGATGACAACCCGTGACGTTCTACCCAGAGCTGTTCATATACTGTACTTAGACTCAGATTTTTTAAATGAACCTGCTGCAGTCAAGTTAGTACAAGTAAGAGCTCTATAAGCTGTTTACGTTCATTATTATTGTAATGTTACGTGCTTTGAGACACGAGGTCATTTAACATTGTTTCTCATGACGCTTTGCAGACTCTGCTGTACGCGTTCATGTGTTTTGAAGGAGGCGTGGCTTTGTAGACACTCTGAAGGGAGGGTGGGATCTAATGCTTTCAAAGCTAGCTCGCTATTGCTAGCTTCTCTGAAATTGCCTACCCTACTTTTAATTTCTTTGAATGGTAGTGGATATCTGGAAACCAGATATCAGAAATGGGTCACCGTAATTAACATTTAACCAAAAGTTCAAATATAGCTCAAATATACACATCTTTTATGGAATGATTCATTCCTTTAACCAACATATGAGCTTCATATTTCTGCTTTAAAACCCTTTAGAATGCCTTGACCCATTGACATTGGAGTCAAAAAATTATTGTCCAATGCTGTCGATAGAGCTTTTGTATTGAACCTGAAACATTCATATAAATGGACCGCTTTATTTCAACATATTAAGAACCAAAAAGTTTCTGTAGAGATGTTTTGTTCACTTTAAAACCTGAACATCTGTCAGAGAAGTTTCCTCTCTCAAGTTCACCATTATTAATAATTTGTTATTTCTTTTCCCCAGTCATTTTACAATCTCTCTTTCTCCTTTCCTCTCGTGTTGTGTTTTCTTTCTTCTTCTCCAGACCCGGCAGCCTGTGTTTGTGCAGCTCCTGCAGGGGGTTTTCAGAGTTTACCACTGTAACTGGCTGGTTCCTGCTCAGAAAGCCTCAGTGGAGAGCTGCATTAAGGTTCTGTCTGATGTGGGTAAGTATTTGACCATGACCATTCCACTTTTCCATAAATTCACAGCCTCATACAGCTTTAAAGGATAACACCATTCCCATCTATCTTTACATTCATCCTCTGTTGTGTTTCAAATAAAAACCTGACTGAAGCATAAAACTGCGGTCACACTAGATTTTGAGCACATAATATTTCTACAGATACCACAATGGTTGTGATATGAAGTGTCACTTTGCGGCGTCTTTTTTTATAAACCAAAATTCAACATATAACAAATAATAATAAATCTAAAAAGTAAAAATATAAAATCGGTCTTTAGCATTCGTATGCGTATGAATGGTAGTCAATGGAACAAAAGGTGTAGTGTGACTGTCCTTTAAGGAAATCATTTCACCATTCATGAAGTGTGCATGTAATAGTTGTATTTTCAACTGTCTCATTTAGCCAAGAGCAGAGCAATCGCCATCCCAGTGGATTTGGACAGCCAGGTGAACAACCTGTTTGTGAAGTCCAACAATGTGGTACAGAAGACCATCCTCAATTGGAGAATGTCGGCTCGCAACGCATCCAGAAGGGACTCGACGCTCACGACTTCTAAAGATTACAGGAACATCATCGAGAGGCTGCAGGTAATGCGGGATCTCAGCCAATGAGGAAGTTGATGTAATGTTTTTGTGTATTAAATATCGTGTCAAAATTGCTTTCATTGAGACAAACTTAAAAATAGCATCATTGTTGCAAATCATTGTTTGGTCATACACTTGTTTGGTTGGTGAATCAGGCATACAACTACCACACCTATTATAATCCAGATGCATTGCAAAATGGAATTTGAGGAGGTGGAGAAACGGGAAACTCGTTCCAGGAATTCACGTGCATTGTTATGGGGAAGTTGAGTCAGGATGAGGTGTGGGTCCTGGGAAATTTAGTCTGGTTGTGATAGCGGTTGGTTTTTGGCTCTGATCCAAGTTTCCAGCACATACACATATGCTACATGTATTTGGATCGTTTTATGAAACAGGTGCCTTGTACAGTTTGATAAGATGATTTCTGTAAGATTGTAAACATTCTATCAGAAAAATACTGTGAAAATAAATTGAATTGCGAAGCAATAGATAAATAAGCAAATAAATAAAATTATACCTTGAGAAATGAACAATCATTCTTGCCAGAAACAGGATTGACAGTTTAATTCTGTAAATCTGTATAAAAAAATAAAATATAAAAAAATTTGTGTGAAAATGTATGTGCAGTTTTATGCTGCTTTTATGCTCGATGTTATAACTAGGTACTACTTTAAAAAGATAATTTAAGAATTGAATCATTAAATTATGATATTTTATATATAATTATACTACTTCATACATTATATTTTATATTATAATTTTGTTTTTATATCCACTTTTTCCTTTATTATTAAAAAATTGCAACATAAATGATAAATGATTCAAAATGAGTGGACTTATAAGTGCAGTTTTTTTATTTATGGAATGGTTTATTTTTATTGTACAGTATTTTCAAAATATGTAGTGTTTTTTATACAGTTTAAAATATAATGGTGATAAACTTAAAGATTTGAAGTAGTGTCTTCAGGCTACAGGTATGCATTTTTAATAACAGGCTAAATATGTCAACTAAAATTCTGAAATGTATATGAAAATGTTAGCTTTTATTTCCAATTATTTTCAAAAAGTAATTAAACGTAATGATTTCAAAATGTGCATATTTGATAATACAGCAGTAATTTGGAAGTGCATGGGTAAGGAAAGGCCAAAAACAACTTCCTCATGACATTGACCCGTTTCAGCACATCTATACAGCAACTTGCTGATAAGTTTCCAGTGGTATCTAGAAGCCCTTGCTGTCATGTTTAACAGAGGAAGAACATTTGTTTTCTTTTGCAAGGTGCAACATAAGTGTGAGTGTTGAAATGCAGAAGAAAGGCACTTTGTCATCAGAAGGTTGTGTGGTGGTTAGAAACATGCATTTCCTTTTGTTTTAAAATACTGCTTTCATACTCCTCTCAGAAGACTGATGAAGGGGATAGAGGTCAGTGGAAGGGTGTCATCCAGCCGGGGGAGGGAAGGGGGGGTGAGTGAGCGAGCGAGCGAGTTGCGGTAAACCATGGCTTCATCACGTCTGTCTCCACCCCTGTGCAGCTGTGGAGTGAGTTGGCGAGTATTCAGACACGTTTGCACAGCTCACGTCTGCGCTATGTGCCTCAGGGCTGCTGGATTCAGCCTCGGTGCTTTGTCCAAAAATCTGTTTTTTTACCACACCTGTTAGTGCCATACGAGAAGATATACAGGACATCATTTCACAATATTACTGCATTTAAACATATTTTTGATCAAATAAATGCAACCTTGGTGATGAGCAAGTTTTTTGTTTCAAAAATATATATTTTTTAAATCGTATCGACCCCAAACTTTTAAATGGTAGTGTATCGTACAGGGGCGGCACTAGGATTTTCATTTTTTTTTTAAATATAAAAAAATGTAACACTTTAGTTTAGGATCTAAAGATCACTATTAACCATTTTCATTACGATGCAAAGGCACGGTTTTATAATAACTGTGGTCCCAAATGTGAGGTAGGGCAAATAGGGAGGTTCGGGGTCTCCCCGAGAAAATTTTGGTTTCTCTGATCTACATATGTGCATTTTAAGATGTTCTGAAGGCCAAAAAACTTGGATAGTGGGCAGCTGATTATTTTTCTCTCCTCATCAGCATCACACTCTTTTTCTCTTTGTTTTTATCTTGCCCAGCTGAGCTTTGACTGATATAGGCTTTTCATTTTTGTCTGTCAGTGAAGAAAGTAAACATAGGGTCAACTGATAGGTTGATTTTGCCTATGAATCATTTTCTCAGACGCGTTTATTTACTGAAAGCTACTAAAGGTAATTAAGTTTATGAAATGCATTCACAATATGTAGGCTACACATTTATCATTGATCTTATGCCTAATACAGGGCCGTAGACAGGGCTTTATAATCACAGAGGTCCTAAATTTGAGGTTGGTAGGGGGTTCAAATTTTTTATTTGTCTGATATGTGCATTTCAAGATGTTTGAAGACCAAAAAAAGGATAAGAAATAGCTTTAAAACCATGTCAGTGGGCAGATTATTTGTCAATACCTGCTCTCTTCTCATCTCCATCACTCTTACTTTTTTTCTCAGTCTCTTCATCTCTTTCTCTTCCCCTCCTAAAGCTGAGCTTTTTTAATTTACTAAAGGCTACAATTGGTATTATATTCTCAATATGTACACATTCATTATTAATCTTGTGCCTAACATGATGAAAACGGCTTCGTTAATGTTTCTTGTAAACTAATTATTACATTACACGAGTCACGTTACATAGGCCTATTTTCAGTTCAAAATGGCGAAATTAGACAAAACTATATTAGTTTGCCTGATTATTTTTTGTCATTCGTTTAACATTTATGACCTAAAAAAGTAAAATATGAAATGTTAAGTTTAGCTACTTACATCTTATCTCGCACTTGACCGTACGTGTCGAGTCGCACTGTTAAAATTTGCGCTCAGCAGCATCTGTGAACATAAAGCCATGCCTACTTTGATTTGATTGGTCATCTCAAATATTCTGACATCGACGAGCAGTGACAGACCAATGAGGCTCAGATGAACACACACATGAACACACACACACACACCCTGTCCTCTGTTTCTGACGTGCTCTCTGCTCGACGCCGCTGCGGATTGAAGATGAAGAACGCGCTGAATCTGATTATAACAAGACTGAAGCGAACACGAATTTGTGTAGCCTACATTAATCCCACATACTCAAAAAGGGCCTAGCGACGCCCCTGGTATCGTATATGAAATAAGCCAGTTTCTGTCTCAGAAAAGTATATATGACACAAAAATATGTGTTGCCACATGAAGTTATGGCGCATAAAAAAACCTTTCTGAGGTTTTAGTTACTAATATAAAGTTATCAGACGCTTTATCTACTCATCAATGTCAGTTTTTATTCCCATTTGGTGCTTAGCAAGTGTCACCTAACATCATTTCACACCAAGGACGATAGCCATAAAGATATAGTTTAAAACAATAGTTCTAAATGTAAAATAATAGCAGAGTACACACCACATCTTTAACGATAACGGCACAGAGAAACGATATCTTTGGTATCACTTTCAGAAATTTTGTTTTCTCAGCTGATGATGAATGATAAACACATTGACAGCCAATCAGAATCCATCCTGCTTTAAAGAGATCACGCCCTTAAAGCGGGAGATGACAAAACTGCAGGGCGCGCTTTTAATAAATAGAACAATATCGTCAGCTGGTTTGGAGGCTAATATAGTCATCACTATAGTTACTTTAATCATCCTTGGTGTGAACGGGCCTTTACACACCCAGTGATCCACTGTATAATATTATACTGTCACTGTGAAGGGCTTTAGTTGCGCATGATTAAAATAATTGAATTTGTGACTGTGTTTGTCAGGACATAGTGTCTGCTCTGGAGGATCGTCTGCGGCCCCTGGTTCAAGCTGAGCTCTCGGTGTTGGTGGATGTGCTTCACCGTCCCGAGCTGCTCTTCCCTGAGAACACTGATGCCCGGCGGAAGTGCGAGAGCGGAGGCTTCATCTCCAAGTGCGTTTCCTTTTCCCATTAAACCATAAACTACTGCCTTTTTATGTAATGAGCCAGTGATTTCTGTGAATCAGGTTAATTGGGGGACATAAAACATACAGGAAGGATGATTTGAAACACCTTTTCCCCTAATATTTTGTTTCATGATGTTGGAATCACGAATATAATTCAGTTACACGGACCTATAGTGAGATTGACCTTAGCATGTTGCGAAGATAACATCACAATGATCTAATAACCATATAAAATACATAGCACACGCAAATATTGAATAGAAGTCAAATTATTAATACCTTGTTACTATTATAAACTATCAATACCTTAAGTTTGGAATGAAATATGTGCATTTTATTGGTGACATTTACCAGTGGAGAGACTGGAGTAATGGCGGCTGGATATTCAGCTTTGCCATCACAGGTATACATTACATTTAAAATGTATTTAAACAGAAAAAAAAGTTATTTTAAATCACATTTACTTTATTACTGTTTTTACTGTATTTTTCATCAAATAAATGCAGCCTTGTTGAGCATAAAAGACATAAACATAAAAAATCGTGTGATTTCCTTCTCTAAATTGGGCAAAAACAAGTTATATTAGAGCTAGCGCATTCATATTCCTATAATTAAACCTCAAGCCTCTGCGTATGAGAAATAAATCATTGTTTCTTCCACACATGGGCCGCATTATGCAGTCACACAGTAGTGCTTACCGTCCTTCACCTGTCGTCAGTGTGTGTCCTCGTGCTGTGAGATACTCCTCTTTCTGCGAGAGCTACAAATGGGATTACCTGTGTGTTTGTGCGGCCATCTGTGTTTGTTTGCATGTGACGGCTCCTGTCGGAGTAATCCTGAGCTGTAGGATTATCTGATTCATGGAATGGAGTTACATTACAATGTAAAGTCTGACAAAATGGCAGTCTATCAACAGCTCAGATCAATTTGGTTTCACTTGATTTTTTTTTTGCCTCAGTTCAAGTCATAGTTATTTAGTGTGATTAAGGTTGGTGTTGACATTGTGAAGTTTAGTCACTTAGCAGGTGGTTTTATCTAAAGCTGTTTAAATAATATGCATTACAAGGAGAATCTTGATGCTTAGTGATAAATGTGATCTTTAGCAGATCTCCATTTCTAATATTTTACCAGCACTACATTTTTTTTTTTTTTTTTTTATTATTATATATATATATTTTTAAGGGTGGTATATCATGCATCCCTACAATGAAAGCATATACAGTAGATCCTGAATCGTGCCTCGAGGATGTTATCATTATTAATACAAACTTTGTGTTTTTCCTCTTTCAGACTGATAAAACACACTAAACAGCTTTTAGAGGAAAACGAGGAGCGTTTGTGTATAAAAGTTCTGCAGACGCTTCGAGAAATGATGACTAAAGACCGCGGCTATGGGGATAAGGTAACACACACACACACTGTAGTTGCATTAAAATATATCCTTCCACTTACACAAACCTTCTTCTACAGAACTATTATCCATCTTGATACAAATGTCAAGAATCCCTTGGCGTGTGCTCCTGTATATTTGTCCATATTACCCATAAAAATCCCCAAACAGGCCTCACAGGTCTTCCCACAGTACTGCCAAAAATCAAGTTCAAAGGCCATGTTACACATCTGACATGCTGTTTTTACTAGCCTATATACTTATATATATGTAATCGCACACAAACACACACATGCATCTGTTCATGTCCTTCTAACACTTTATAAAACATGCTGATTTGATTAATGTGGGTTTCATCCAAATATAAAAACCTCTGTCCATTTCTAGTATTTTGCTAACACTAAATTAATTAACACCCAATTAACCTCACTACCATATTTGAACATATTTTCCTATAATGGTAATTTTGGCTAAATCAAACATCTACTTTAAAGACCCCATGAGAGATTTATGGTTTTAATTTCATGTCTGGACTAGGAATGCTCATGATTAACTGGTTAACCATTAACCAACAGTAAGAATTTAAAGTTAAACGGTTTATAAATCAATTTTTCAAGATATTTTAAAACGTTTGCTGCATGGTTATTTAATTTTAATTTTTTAATTTTTTAATATTTTAATTTTTTTATTATTATTATTATTATTATTATTATTATTATTATTTATTTTATTTATTTTTATGCCAAAGAAAAAAGCCCTGCACTCACTATCAAGTGAATTCATGTGGTCTTTAACTGTAAATGGCAAGATTTGGTCAAATCTACATCATACTGTACGTTTTTGTAATTAGCAACTAATGCTTTCAAGGCTAATGCTAATAAATAAAAATCATAATAATCTTGTTATGTCACTAACGAACATTGTCCTCTGAGCGTTCTCTGATTCCTTCCTACTAACTTTGCTGTATGCTCTTCTCTTCCAGCTAATTGCCTTTGATGATGAGCTGGATGTGGCTGAGGTTGTTTTCTTTGTTTTTTTTTATTTTTGGGTTTATTATTTGCTATGTTTAGTAGGGCTTCCCGCTCACGCGCCGGTGTAGTCGTCCTACTTAGTGCTTGTTCTCTTTTCCTTTGAGCTTTTTTTGCACGTTTGTCAACGTGACTTCACCACAATACGGCCGTTTTGTAGTCTGTCCATGTGTTGAGGTTGCGTGCAGTTAACCTCACCTGATAGTTTCAGTGTGTGTTTGTGTGCATGTCTTTACCCATGGCCTTGTTTTAGATAGTGTGCTGGTGAAACTGTGTGTGAGTGTATCAGACCACCACTTTTGTTCACACTTCCTCTGTGTAGCGTTAATTCAAGTTTACGTTCCTGTTACATTCGCTTCTGAGACACAACAGGAGCTGGTTAACAGGCACGTCACGATATATCATTTTTATCACCACTGTGTTTTACACATTTAGCTCACACATCATTGCAGTGTCCGAGTTCTTGGTATAATAACACGTTTACTGGTATTAATCCGGCCAAAAACACATTAAACTAACGAACTAGTGAAACTAAAATGTAGCCAATCCAGGTAACTAGTGAAATTATGGCTCATGAAGCTGATTTTTATGTTTTTTTTTTTTATATATATATTTTTTTATATTTGGAAGCTAAATAGATATAGGCTATAATGAATCTAAATAGAATCAAGTGTAAATGATTTTATAATTATATTTGCATTTCTAGAAGTAAATAGTAAATGCTTGCATTGTAAGTTTTTGTTAAGTTTAGGTTTAATGCTTTGGTTCTGAATAAATAAAATGCTTGGCAGACACATATTTTCGGTCAACTGTTCTCAAAAATAAACGCATAAATAATAAACAGCATGGCATTTACACACCACATTGTAGAAAGTGCAAATGGATCACTACCGTGCATACTGTATGCATAAATGCTTTTTTAAAGGGTAAGAATTGAAGCCGCAATACCGAAAATTTGATTTCTGAATTGGATCCATCCATCTGAAATTCTTATTATATGAACAGACATACATAGATATATACATCAGCATGTTGCAGTAAATGTTTCTTAACCTTTGTTACCAATCCAAATTTAGTATGCAAATAACTGCAAGAAAGCAAACCAATCATAATCCAGTATGCAAAGACATCACTGTTTTTTTAATATTCTAACAATGTCAAAATCAGTGGGCGATTTTCAAACGTTAATCTCCAATTTCTAACAGTAAGTATAGTTTATGCATAACGCTGGTCTTTGTGGTTTCTTTCCATTGACTTCTTTTTATCTGAGCGGTGATATCTGAATTTAAAGTGAGCATCTGCATGTTTGAGTTGAAGTCAGGAGTTTCTACTGTATTTATAGTCACTGCTCTCCTATCAGTTCCAGGGATGAAATGCGACCCAGTCTCCTCATAACAGGAAGGCGTGTGTGTGAGCGTTCTTGAACATTCATGCAGTTGTGTGGAATGGGTGAACAAGAAAAAGAACACCAATCATGGCATTATTATGATGTGTATATGTGTGTCTGGTTGAGTCTCATAACTATATAAGAGCCCCTTTATTAATTGTATAGCAGGAGACGTATAGAAGGTCAGTAAAGGGTGTTTATGGGTGTTTTTAGTTCCTACTTAAGGAAAACAGTAAAACGTCAAATAGTAAGCTTGAGATACTTCTCTATATATTCTCACTAGTAAAAGATAAGGCTGAAGTGCTGCTGACTAAGGCATATTGGAAAGTTAAGAGTTTTTGATACAAGTTATTGACAGCATTTGTCGGGTCATGCTGAATGCCAAAGAAAATGATATTTATATATCCCTCTTTTTTTTTAAATCACAGCTACAGTATTGTAAATACATGGTAATCTTTATATATGTATATCTTACCATTTCAAAATTTTGGGGTTAGTAAGATGATTTTTTATTTATTTATACTTTTATTCAGCATTGAAACATTAATCAAAAGTGACAGTAAAAACATTTATTTTAAATAGAAATCTTTTGTAACTTTATAAATGTTGTTCTTTTAAACTTTCTATTTAAAGGATCCTGAGACAATCATGGTTTACATCAAAGCAGCACAACTGTTTTCAACAGTGATTATAATAAGAAATGTTTCTTGAGCATCAAATCAGTATATTAGAATCATTTCTGAAGGATCATATGACACTGAAGAGTGGAGTTATTATGCTGGAAATTCTGCTTTTTATTATCAGAGGAATAAATTACATTTTAAAATATATTCAAATAGAAATAAAGTTAAAAATCTTACTGACCCCAAACGTTTGAAGGGTAGTGTATAATCATTCAGAAATCTAGATTGGTCAACTTTTTTTTATTTTTTTATGTTGGATGTATGTATAATGTAAAAAACACACACACACACACACACACATATATATATATATATATATATATATATATATATATATGCACACAAAGGTACAATCTCAATTGTCTGTGGAAACACCTGTTGTGTGAGTCTGAGCCGTCTTACACACGTGTTCCTGCACATGTATTGACAGACCATCCTTGGCCCGTACTCACATAACATACAACTCCTCTCTCTCTTTATCTTTATCTTACATAAGCAAACGTGCCTCCCATCACAGTGTGTAAGGCTCTGGGATACGGCATGGCTGTGCGTGTGTATGTGTGTGTGTGTGTGCGTGTGCGTGTGTGCGCGTGTGTGCATGCTCGTGTGAGAGAGAGTGTGTGTGTGTGTGTGTGCGTGTGAGTGTGAGAGAGAGTGTGTGTGTGTGCGTGTGAGTGTGAGAGAGAGTGTGTGTGTGAGAAGTAAGAGGGATGAGGAGGATAATATGCTTTAGGTTGATGATGCGTCTGTGCAGCTGAGCAGGGAAGCTTATGTAATGTAGATGGAGAAAACAGTGTGTGTGTGTGTGTGTCCTTCACCTGGACTATGAAGGACTGGTCATCCATAAATCTTTCTTTCTTTCTTTCTTTCTTTCTTTCTTTCTTTCTTTCTTCACCTCTCCCTCTCTCTCTCTCTCTCATTCAGTAGAATCAGTAAGCTCAAGTAGTGTATGTGTGTGTGTGTGTGTGTGTCAGTCGGTGTCTGTTGTCCTCATGTGTCCTCTGTAGTCTGTGGCTCCTCCTCTGCACTCCTCCATCCGTCCATCAGGGGGAGCTGTGGACACATCCGTCCCCGCGCGCGACGCTGTCCCAGTTTCCTCTCCTTTGTGCAGCACGATTCCTGGACTCCCGCCAGCTCTCAACCAGAGGTTACATAAGACCTGCCCTTCTTTTTTTTTCTCCCTCGTTTTTTTCCTGGAATCCAGGCTCTTTACTGGTGTGTGACCTTCTGCAGTAATTGCCAATAAAAGTGAGACGGGCCGTTTACCAAGAGACACTGGCAGTGCCATAGACCATCCGGTGGGCATACAACATCCTAAACCCTGCATCACCCCTGTGTTCTTCAGAAACATCCACGGTTTAGTTTCCGTCTTATTAGATTGAAATGCATAAATGAGGTCGCCAAGCCAGATGTCTTCAGTCTTTAGGCCAAAGCTTTGAGATCACACATTCAGGATGTTGAGATCATGTCATAAAGTGTGTCTGCAAACCCATCCGCATACTGATGGTGTCTGAAACGAGCCCTCGAAGCTTCTCGCCATTGACATGCACCGCAAAGAATAAAGCTGTGACATCAGTGAATGTGCGAGCTGTCTCGTCCTCACACTTGTGACACACAAACTTGTGACTTGCACTGGAAGAAAAAGTAGCCAGAAGCTCTTTCAAAAGTCTCTGTTAAATCCAATTTGATTTTGTTACCAGATGGATGAAAGGATGTGCAAATGGATGGATGTGCTGTATTGATTCCTTGCGGGGAAATTCACAAGAAAGTGTTTTTATAGCATGTGATGAAAGCGTGCTTTTATGGTGGCTAGAGTGGGACATTTCGCATTCACACCTTGTGTTTTGCAGCAGCAGTATTTTCCAGCTGAAAAATGATGTCGCAGAAAGGGAGATTCCTTACTGGTTGCAGTATTACTCACACAAACATGCGCGTGCGTCACATTTGTTGCTGATTTAGAACCCCCCTCTTTCCCTTTTTGTTAATGTGCTCAAAATTTCCTATTTGCATCCTTTTAGATCAAACACATTTTTGTGAAAGCAAACGGCATTTTGTGTGTTATCGGAATGATTATTTGTTGTCGATAGTCTGGTGCTCACCGTCGTGTCCGTTTGTCTCTGACGTGTCAAACAAGGAACTGTTTGCATGCCGTGCATGTTGCCTGCTTTGCTCATTCCTTTTTGCTCTTGCACGACTTTAACTTTTGATTCTTTTTTTTTCTGTCAAACTAATGCAAAATAAGGATTGTGGAAATACTTACATTCACAAATCCAGGTGGATTAAATGTTGTAACAGGACCAAACAAGTTGCACATACCGTTTTGAAAATCAGCCACACACACACACACAACCCCCCCCCCCCCCCACTTCCAACTTGGTAACACTTAACAGAGTAATGTTTTTATTTCTGCCAAGTCACGCCTTGAGAGCGCATTACATAACTGCATAAGATTCAGTCTGGATACCTTGAACTTTTTAAGCCTTTTATCGGTTTGAATGTGTTTGTGTGCACATTTAGCTCGTGCAAATTCAGTCTTCCCGCTGAGATGACCCCTTTTGATAAGAATCCGGCACGTAGGCTGACCAGCTGAGGTCAAACAACCCTGCGCTGGCATAGATGAATGTGCAGCCTTCGCAAACTGCAGACGCTTAGCGTAGAAAAGTGAATTCTCTCGGGCTGGTTGAATCTGATGCACGGCGTGTTGATGACTTTTTAGCCTGTCAAAGGCGTTGACACGTTCTATCAATGACAGAGGCTAATATGCATTAACTAACTCATGACTTTTTATCTCCATTAGCTTGCACCCCCACCAGAACCAGAGGTCCTAGCAGAGGTGTGTCCAACACATATTCGCCCCCTGAATATGGGTTGTTGCAGACAGTAGTTGAACGTCTCATACCATGTCCTTGCTTCATTGCATTGCAATAGCCTCGCTCTCTGTATTCGCCCCCCCCGCCAGCCTTGGTCCGGGGTGTGGGAATATGGGTTGTTGCTGACAGTAGTTGATCGTCTCATACCATGTCCTTGCCTCATTGTATTGCAATAGCCTCTCTCTCTCTCTCTCTCTCTCTCTCTCTCTCTCTCTCTCTCTCTCTCTCTCTCTCTCTCTCTCTCTCTCTCTCTCTCTCTCTCTCTCTCTCTCTCTCTCTCTCTCTCTCTCTCTCTCTCTCTCTCTCTCTCTCTCTCTCTCTCTCTCTCTCTCTCTTCTTTGAGTCATCTCTGCCCATGCGAATGGGAAAACAAAGACCCACGCTGACACACACAACATATTTTCCTCCCAGTCTGGAGATAAGCTGACCTCTTTTTGGTCTTGCTGATTAGAGAGAAACAGTTGGGTTTTGGACGTAAAAATCCCATTCATTTTCTCCGCTGAGAAATGACCTGATAACACATGCACTTTTCAAGACAAGCGTACCATGAGCTCTGAGATAAAGCAATGATATGTGCTTCTTTAACTTCATTTCAAATTACAAAAAGAGACGACGAGCACATGAACCGTTGTGCCGTGCTGCTTATATTTATTAATCGGTAAAAACGCCCCTTCCCGCTCCCAAAACAAGGACTGGTGGGAGGTTGTCCTGCTCCACTTCACAGGCGATGAGTGGAAAGAGAATTTTAGAATGACACGACAGTCATTTATGACATTTCATTCAACAACAACAGCAGCTCGTTCCACGCTTCATACGTCATTATTTTTCTTTTAAAGGTGCACTATGCAGGAATTCCGTTTTTGTCAAACAGCGACCCCTAGAGTCGCTGTGGAGTACTTGTACTGTCGTGAATAGCACTCACGCAGAGATGGCTCTGCACTCACGGCCGGATCCCCTCCCCCTGTACACCGGTACCTGTTCAGTAGGATGGACGCTGTAACGAGTTTAAATAAGGTGTGGCCCCTTTAAGAGCTGCGCGCCCTGTTTAACTGTCGACAGTCTGTATTGTATGTGCGCCTCGAACACCACATGTATACGGCGCCGGGTTATTTCTGTTTGATGCTTATTTTATCAGAATTTTATCAGATCTTTTGCCGTAAAGCAATTCGTTACATCGCGAGACCTGATATCACGCGACACTTCCTGATGCTGCGGCCCGCCGGCTCTCAAGTTGCAAGTGTGTTTTTTCCGCTCGCATGCGATAGGGGGGTGCGAAACGACCACCATTCAACCCGAAAAGAGTAATATAACCATTCCAATGACTCCGAAGCTGTTGGTTGAGGTAAAAAACCTGCATAGTTCACCTTTAAATGCCTGTGGAGAAACTGAATGACGAAAAAACCCTTGTGAAACCAAGGGTGCTAAAAAGTGGGTGGTGATTGTTGCTCACAGCCAACAGTTTACATGCACCTGCATATGTCTGAGTATATGACAGACAGGGGGAAAGAGGGTCGAAAAGCAAACCAAGTGCTTTAGCAAGGCAGCTGGGGGCATGAGCCGTAGTGATAGTACACAGGCTCCATTATGTAATCTGGATAAAAAATAAAAAAATCAACTTTTTTCTCTCTCTTTCCTCTCTCTTTCCTTTCACTCGTGGCTTGCGTTTCTAGCTTTGGCACCCAGTGTGGTGCTTATGTAATCAACATGGTTTCATTCCCGCTATTGCTGTTGTAGAAGCAGAACTCTAGTCCGACATAAAACAGATGGCCTGTAGAATAGGTTAGCAACAAACATCCTGTTGAGCTTTATTCATTAAAGAACAGGGAATTGAAAAACAAACATTATGAAATATGTATTATGTTTTTAGTTATCCTGTTCTACCCCATTCCTACTTCCTTTCAGGGAATTTTTTTATGGATGAACTAAAGCTGATAGTGTTACTTTGCTCTGCATGATGTTCCCCAGCGCCACACACACACACACATACACACACATACCATGCCTCTTATTTAACTGCATGATGTAATCTGCCCCACTTTTCTTGCATGTCGAATAGTGACTAATGTTCTCAGTCTTGACCCCCTTCTTTTTTTATGCTTCTCATTTTTCTTCCCTCCTTTTTGCTTTCTGCTAACTCGCATCACTCAGGAGTTTGATCCAAACCAGCCCCAGAAGCAACTGGAGGATCAGAGAAGGGTAGGTAAAGAAATGGGGCACGTGACGCACACCCTGGCCACCGCTTGAGCCGCCCGTTCACTATCTTTCCCTTCACACCCTACTGTCTGCTCCAAACGGGTGGAGGTTTCACCCAAAAACCGGGATGAATATTTGCTCTATAGGTTTGATGGTGGCAATGGATGCGTTTATAGGTGATAAACATCTTGATGTTGTATCTTGATGTTGTATTTGTGTGTGTGTCTGTGTTTCCACCCACTCTGATTCGGGGTGTTTCGAGCGAGCTGTCGGGTTACGGTTATCTGTGTAATCACTGAATTAGGATTAGTCTTAATTGGTGTGGTGTCGTGTATCCGAGGTCTCTGGTATTATAAGGTCAGATGCGACTAAGAAAAGGGATCTGGTGTTATCAGATTCTGTCTTCCTTTCTGACCTCTTTCTGACTGTACCAATCAAACGTAACGGGACGCGATGGGGATTGGTCTTGAGGACGAGCTGAGAGGCATCCCACAAACAAAAACAATTAGATAACACTTTAATTGAAGCCTGTTTATGTAACACATTATTGAGATTTTCGTTATGAAATGTATTATATAATACAACTTTAGACACAGTTATAAAACTTACTCTTTAACCTATTCATGGTTACACCTGTCAAGTGCTTTATTATGACTTATGGTCTTTAAAGGTGTTACGTGAATATTAATAGCAATCATAATGAAGCAGTATAATCCAAGTGTATTGGAAGTAATTTTGCATTTGTTATACAATACCGTTCAAAAGTTTGCAGTCAGTAAGAATTTAAAAATGGTTTGAAAGTAGTCTCTTATGCATGTAAAATATAAAATAGCTGTTTTCTATTTGAATGTACTTTAAAATGTATTTATTCCTGTGATGGAAATCGTGAATTTGGTGCTCAAGTAACGCTTCTGATTATTATCAATGCTGAAAACAGTTTAATTGTTTTGTGGAAAAATATACAAGTTTTTTTTAGGTTTCTTTGCAGAGTTAAAAAGTTCAAAAGAACAGCATTTATTAGAAATTTCTTTAAAATGAATTTCTTTAAAAAAAAAAATATATATATATATATATATATATATATATATACTCACCGGCCACTTTATTAGGTACACCTGTCCAACTGCTCGTTAACACTTAATTTCTAAGCAGCCAATCACATGGCGGCAACTCAGTGCATTTAGGCATGTAGACATGGTCAAGACAATCTCCTGCAGTTCAAACCGAGCATCAGTATGGGGAAGAAAGGTGATTTGAGTGACTTTGAACGTGGCATGATTGTTGGTGCCAGAAGGGCTGGTCTGAGTATTTCAGAAACTGCTAATCTACTGGGATTTTCACGCACAACCATCTCTAGGGTTTACAGAGAATGGTCCGAAAAAGAAAAAACATCCAGTGAGCGGCAGTTCTGTGGGCGGAAATGCCTTGTTGATGCCAGAGGTCAGAGGAGAATGGCCAGACTGGTTCGAGCTGATAGAAGGGCAACAGTGACTGAAATAACCACTCGTTACAACCGAGGTATGCAGCAAAGCATTTGTGAAGCCACAACACGCACAACCTTGAGGCGGATGGGCTACAACAGCAGAAGACTCCACCGGGTACCACTCATCTCCACTACAAATAGGAAAAAGAGGCTACAATTTGCAAGAGCTCACCAAAATTGAACAGTTGAAGACTGGAAAAATGTTGCCTGGTCTGATGAGTCTCGATTTCTGTTGAGACATTCAGATGTTAGAGTCAGAATTTGGCGTAAACAGAATGAGAACATGGAACCATCATGCCTTGTTACCACTGTGCAGGCTGGTGGTGGTGGTGTAATGGTGTGGGGGATGTTTTCCTGGCACACTTTAGGCCCCTTAGTGCCAATTGGGCATCGTTTAAATGCCACGGCCTACCTGAGCATTGTTTCTGACCATGTCCATCCCTTTATGGCCACCATGTACCCATCCTCTGATGGCTACTTCCACCATGTCACAAAGCTTTAATCATTTCAAATTGGTTTCTTGAACATGACAATGAGTTCACTGTACTAAAATGGCCTCCACAGTCACCAGATCTCAACCCAATAGAGCATCTTTGGGATGTGGTGGAACGGGAGATTCGCATCATGGATGTGCAGCCGACAAATCTGCGGCAACTGTGTGATGCCATCATGTCAATATGGACCAAACTCCCTGAGGAATGCTTCCAGCACCTTGTTGAATCTATGCCACGAAGAATTGAGGCAGTTCTGAAGGCAAAAGGGGGTCCAACCCGTTACTAGCATGGGGTACCTAATAAAGTGGCCGGTGAGTGTATATATATATATATATTTACAATTTAATTTTATAATATAATTAAATATTTACTGCTGACCCCACACTTTTGAATGGTATATACAGGCTTCAAGTTAAGTGTTGGAAGACTGATATTAATATTAGATCTAGATCTTCATCAGGATTTTTGATGAAGAGCTAGATATCAAAATGTGATAGTTACTGTTTTTACTTTTGTGCTCGATTTGGGTTGGATGTGCACACTTTCTTTAACCATTTTGTGTTACCACAAATTCTTTGTTTTACATTAACCACCTGTGGAAAGATGTGTGTATTTTTCCATTAACAAAAATCTGTAAAAAAACAACAACCATGTTTTTTTTTTGTTTTTTTTTACATTCACCTTTTGATGATGTCATCTGTCATAATGCCCCTCCCATTACTCCACCCCTTCCCTGTTTTCAGAGTGAAGCTTTGAGGCAAGTCCTGGTAAACCGTTACTATGGCAACTTCAAGCCGGGAGGGAGGCGAGAAAGTTTGACCAATTTCAGCAACGGGCCGCTCGCCCCCGGGGTACAGACTAAAACTCCTGCAGGTTTGTGTTTGTAATAATAGACGATAAAAACTGACCTTTTCAAACATACAGACCAACTTCATTTTGTAAAACCCAGATGACCCCGAGTCCCCCCCCCCCCAGCCCCCCCCCCCCCCGTCCATTTTCTTCTGTGTCGTGTCCTATATATTCAGAGCCATAGAGCCATCGCTGTTGCCAGGCGACAAGAACGTGGCACTCACACTTCCTTTGTGTATAGCCACCAGACACACACCTGCTTTAGAAAGTCTAGCGAGTGAATCACAGCATAAATGTCTTTAGTAGAGATCGACACCAGATGATAGGATATCCGTAAATGTGGGTTTGGTCAGTTTGACTTTAACTTGCTAAAAAGGTCAATTTCCCCTGCACATTTACATAATGTGATTATTTACTGCCAATGAGTTCTTAGAATTCAAACATCTCATCAGAAAAGCCAGCTCAGATTCTTAACACTGATTACAGTTTGATTTAGTAACCATTTGGTGCCATTATTATGTTGGTAAAATTACAATTTTATAACCGGAAAAGGGCAGGAAGTTTATAGAATTAGACCAGTATTTGGACATAATTATAATAATTTATGTATTGTTAATTCTGCATTTTCAGTGACTTATGTTTACATGCACAATAATGTTGTCATATAATTTGTCATGTAAAGGCGTTGACCTGATTTAGCTGATACCGTAATTCTGTTTCTAGAAACACTAACGTTCAAAAGTTTGGGCTCGTTAAGAGTTTTTAAATGTATGTGAAAGAAGTCTCTTATGCTCACAGTAATTTATTTCTGTGATGCAAAGCTGAATTTTCAGCTTCAGTGTCACATGATCCTTCAGAAATCATTCTCATATGCTGATTTGCTTCTAAAGAAACATTTCTTAGTTGGTTAGTTCACCCAAAATTCTGCCATCGCTTATACTCGCCCTCAAGTTGTAACAAACCTGGATGAATTTCTTGCTTTTGTTGAACACAAAAAAAAAACTATTTTTTTTTTATAGGATATGGATAACCAAACAGTTGATGGGCCTTGTTGACTTCCATTTTATGGAAAAAATAGACTATGGAAGTCAATGGAAGCCCATCAACTGTGTGGTTACCAACATTCTTCAAAATATCTTCTTTTGTGTTCAGCAGAAGAAAGAAACTCATGCAGGTTTGGAACAACACGAGGGTGAGTAAATGATGACAGAATTTTCCTTTTTGGGTGAACTATCCCTTAATTATTTTTTGTGGAAACGATAAATTAGAACTCTCTTGTAACGTTAAATGTCTTTACTTTCTTTCTTTAAAAAAAAAAAATTTATATAGGCCTCAAACTTTTGAACAGTTGTTATTTATTTATTTTTGTTGATTTTGATATTTTATGATGAATTGCAGTTGTTGGCGGGGGTTCAGCAGGCGGTCGAGGGGAGATAAGCCTGGCAGAAGTGCAGTGTCACCTGGATAGAGAGGGAGCGTCTGACCTGGTCATTGACCTCATCATGAACGCCACAAGTGACCGAATCTTCCAGGAAAGCATTCTGCTGGCCATCGCTCTGCTGGAGGGGGGAAACCCTGTCATACAGGTGAGATCAGCTTTCACTTCACTTTCATTTAATCTTGTACATTCTTTTAAATGATACAATAATAAGTTATTCAAGTTCATATTCTAATATTTAATATTATATAATCTCCTTTAATCTACAATTAAGCACAATTATAATATCGACATTAATATGTGTTTGTTTATTTATCTTTATAATTCATTAACTACTGTTATTGTATTGTGGTTTTGTTTTTAAGGGGTGGTTTTATGACATGAGCTGCCTCTGTTCTGCTTTTAAAATTCATGTCATGTGCAAACACGTGTGAATTCAGATAGTAAACAATGCTTGCGACAGACAATGTGAGTCAGCGTAGAGTCAGCTGATCCAGTGCAGGTGTGGTAAAATTATAAACCAATGAAAAGAAGCTGTGGTTTACAGTGAATTTAGGCACCCATAGGTGTTTTAAAGTCGCTGTAAACCACGGCTTCACTGAGCTTATTGCTTATAGAAAACTGTCATTTTACATTCCTGGCAAGGTTTCAGTAAATAAACACACAGACACAAACATTTTATGCTGTTGATAAAAAATAGTATTCTTCCGCCAAACAATGTAGTTCTTCATAAGCGGAATCAACACAAACACACAGATGCAGTGGCTTAGTAATACTGATGTAATGCGGTCACAGCGATGTATTTTTACAACAACTTTGAACGCAGCTCAACCAATCAGAATCAAGGACCGCAACTATGGGTTTTATATTCAACAGTCTAGACCTTATACGCCAGAGAAACAAGCGCACATCTATAGAATTTTGTGTTTGAACTTCCTTTTTTGCGGAAACTATCGGCATCGCTGTCGAAGAGTAATTAGCTGGTGAATTGGATTTACTTATTGTAAAGTTAACGAAAGTTATCATAATGTTTGAGGCGGATGTCATAACAGATGTCAGTCGACAGAAGATTTTAAAATGAGACGTTCATTCATAAATCCGTAAGATCTTACCTTCATGCTGTGGAAATATAAACCGGAAGACATGCAGAACATAAGGAGTGCAGCGTTGAAAAGGGGCGGAGCTACATAAGGTCTATACATGAAAGGCTACATAAGGTCTTACCATGTGAACTGATGCAAATCCAAAACCTTTATCTGAATTGCTCTGTTTTGATGCAAGTTGGGGTGTTTTTGCATACCTCACCTCTGTGTAGGAAAGCCATGTCCTTTCCTTTGAAATGCTGGGCGTTCTCCCACGGTGCAAAACAGGAAGAGGGAAGGAGAGCACGAATTGAATTGAGATAAGAAAACACCAATAAGACTGGGGAGATATCTCGGGTCACTGAGGAGACAGCGGGTAAATTGAAGAAAACGTCGAGAGCTGGAATGCTAAGAGAGAGAGAGAGAGAAAATGAGAGAGGAACTGAAGGAACGCATAAAGACAAATATTTTTTTTAGAATAGAATAACAGCTTTCTACTTACTGAATATTATGCACAACACATTGGGCCCGATTTACTAAACGGGGCAAAATAGCGAAAGAACGCAATTCCAAAAAGGCGCAGATGGGAGTGGAAGGTTTAAGAACCCAGACGTAGCTGGATCATTTCCATAACGACTAATGTAATCTACCAAGAGCAGCGCAATTTAGTGTCTGCTTTTACATGCTTTTTTTGGGCTGTAAATAATGGCGCAAGTACCAGTAATTGACTAGCGCAAACCTTAGTAAATCACCTTGAATGATTCATATAAATACTCTTCTGCCATAAATGTTGCGTCTGAAAGGGAAACTCCTAAATGCATATGCTACAAGGTCAGCTGCTAAAATGACCCTGTCCACCGCTCATTTTTCACTGCGCGTCTTTAGTAAATCCTGACAGGAGTTTTTTAACGCAAAAAGAGGGTTTTCGCTGGAGCAAGCTGTTAGTAAATCTGTTCCATTGTAAACTGTCTGTTTTTCTTTGTTTAAAAATATATAAATAGTAGGCAGTGTTGTGCCTGAACGTGTTCAATGAACGATAGTTCATGAACTCGTTCATATTTTGGGCGAACGTGAACTGAACATACTGAATTAATGCCTGATGAACGTTACGGTGAACTCGTTCATTCTGGTGTCTGTGAACGCACACTCTCTCAGTTTAACTGTGTTCAATAGGGTGCCAGATATCTATAGAGCCTTCCAGGCGAAAACCCGGCTAAAACACGCGTAAACAGGCCTTAATATGTAGCGGAAAAAACACCCAATCTGGCAACACCAACCACCAGTGTCGCACTGCGGCCGCCGCATGCGTCATCAAGCAGCGAGCGAGGAGGCGTCGTATGATTATTTAAACGAGTTGTATGACAAGGTCGGTGAGGATGGGAAAAATCTTTTCACATTTCTGTGCTAACTTTGCCCGTCGATAAAATAATTGCTGTCTGTGGTTGTATATGGGCTGTGGCAATAATAAAAAAATAAAAATAAAAAAGCTCGCAGCAACATATGGAAAAAAAGAACTATGAACTAGTTCATTTTTTGAAGTATGAACTGAACTAGTTCATTTTAAAATTTGTGAACTGAACTTTGAACTAGTTGTAGTATGTAGCATACTACATTGTCACATGACCTCATTACTTTTGTCACATGGCCTCATGATGCTGCATATGTATTTAAGTGGAAGAAAAGATGGGTATTTAGCATTTTTATCCAATTTTGTGTAAAACTGTCTTCATATTTGGCAGCTCGTATAATTTTTTTCGATTCAATAAAAAAAATAAAAAAAAATTGTATAGTGCAACTTCACAAAACAATGTGTGATGCATGTTTATTTTGCAGTGTGCACAGATTGCATACTCTGAACTGCAGTAGTAATAGTAGTGTGATAGTTGTATGGTATTCGAGCGCTCGGATCATCAACTGGAGGCTGTCCAGTGCAGAGCAGGGCCACACGTCACTGTCTGCAGTCGCCCAGCCAGGGTTTTGCGGGTGCAATGCGGTTGCTATGGCAACCTGGCAAATCGCTATCCTTGTCGCTAGGCTGCTCGAGGACGGGGAGGGTGATGCACGGCGACGGAGGCAGTCGGTGTCAAAGGAGGGGTGGCTGTTCTGATTGTAGAGCAATTATATTTCCCGAGCTGGCAGGGCTGGTTTCTGAGCTCTGTGCATGTGTTTTGCGTGGGTGCTTGTGTAAATAGGCCCGTTGCATAATCAGCCCTGTTATTAGCAAAGGCATTCTACTTGATGATACTCAGGCTTCCCAACAGGCACACGTAGAGGCGCTCACATGACTGGATTACATAAGCCAAGCCCGTGGTGAATAATGCAGAAAACAGTCTTCTGTGCTAAATGGGTCATTGTGTGTTCTGGTGATTGAGAGAGATTAAAAGAGCGGAAAGTGATTGAGAGGAAGAGAAACAGAGAGATAAAATGACGTAAACAATCATAACTATTATGTGTTTTTTTTTATTTTTAAACTTGTAATTCACCTCTGTTTCATCATGCAAAAAAACAGAAAGCACAAGCTTTTGTGTCAGGTTATTTTGCAATGCTAAATATAACTCTAGAATTGTACAGTATGTATTGTGACCCGATGCGAGATCCACCAATCAGAGAGGTTCCCGAATCTCAATCGATTTTTTTGATTGTTAATATGAAAGGAGGACATCTTGTGTTTATCCGTGGGTGCTCGGCTATGACTTACGATAATGTGTGTATTTATATATTATTATATATTATACTTTGTTTTGTTGATAATTAAGCAGTTTTCCCCAATACCCCTTTACCATAATAATATCCTTATGAGGGAAAATCCATCCATCCTAAGTAACAATAAAATATTGGTATAAATATTGGTACAAAATTATACCAAAAATAATATTATATAGTAGAGGAAAAGAAATTAAATGAAATTAGATACAAATATCTACACACTTCTGAACATATGCAATAATAAAATTAATGAATAAATGAAACACAATAGATATCCATGTAGAATGGTGTACCTGAAAAGTTAAAGTTAACAATTATAAAGCCCATTACTCTGAGCGTATGGTATATGACAAATAAAGGATTCCAGACATGGAGTTCCAGACAATGTATGTGAACCTCCAATTGAAAATTGTTACTTTTCCAAATGCAAGTACAACATCAAATCCCGAAGCCAATGCGCTGCTTTAGGTATATACAATGATTATTTATTACTGCATAAAGACATTACAACAAATATAGCCATAATCTATAAATACCATAAAATGCAATTATTTTGTTCACATTACAGTTTAATTTTTTCTTTTTACATTATGATAATAAGAATTGAGGGTGGAAATGTGTGGAATTTTCTACTAAGAAAAATAATAACAAATTTCTGCATAAAAAATCTATAGGCTATTCACCCCAAAATAGAGCCCTTTTTCCTACATGAGATTCTTCCGTCGATTCTTTAATTCCTGTCAGCATCAACCTCATTGTATTGGGTTAGATTGGTTAAGCATTCTTGCAGCGCTAAAGGGGTTTTGTGGATAACCTGCATGACACATTTGCAGCCGGTTTGCAGAGTCATTTGGGTGTCTTTTAAAGGATGTGAAGAAACCACATGAAAGAAAGAGAGAACTAGGGGGGTATTCTGCTCTTTTGACGTGTGTATGTGTGTGTGCGAGGTAACATTATCTAGTGTTAACAGGGGAATTACGGAGTTTACTCATTGTAAATCAGCTTCTTTTAAAAGGATTTATTCTGCTGTCCTCTGCTACACTTTCTAAGTAAATGCACTAGGTTTGTAGGTTGTCAAACTCCAGATCCACTTCATTCTACAATACCACATCTCTAGGACAAAATTACACCCAAAATTTTAATAAATAAGAAACCTATTTTAGGACAGGTAATATATATATTTTTGCATTGTGATGCTGTATATAACATTACATTATATTAAAGCTGCAGTCCGTAGTTTCTCCTCTTTGTCGCCATCTCTGTTCGAAATCTGCAATTGCAGTTATTCGCGGAATTATCAACTTTAAGTGGGTTGTGCCCCGGCACGGCACGGATGAATCCAATGTTTTGAGGAGAATGTGCGGCTGTCAGTCGCCGCGCCGGTGTGGATACTGTCATTTGCAATCACAGATTCTACTTTTTGGAAGTATGACCAACATAAGAATTTTCACCGGAAAATGTCATCTGAATAAGTAAGTAACATCCACTTTTGTTCTGACCAATTAAGGGAAAAAAGCATTGCAGTAAATCACACTGATTAAATCTAACGATAGCTTATCATATCACGTCAAACCGTGCAAATTATACTTTGTTCTCAAATTGTTAATGTTAACAACGTCAGCATTGCGTGACTACATGTAATGTCCTTCCGATATTTATCCTTGTTTTCGCATGGGCCCGGTTGCAGTCTCTTTTTTTCTGTAGCGACTCCGAAGTCCAAAGTCTTTTGCATTTTACAGCGGGTGAATCTCCAGTTGTCACTGGTGATTGTCGTTTGAACCTTTCTGGATCCGCCATCAAATTGATGAGTTTAATTATATCAAGTGCAGTGAGAAAAGGCTATAAATCTCCACCTCCAGCATCCTCACACGCAATATAGCCTACTAGCCGAGACACCTTCTTAATGTGTACAGATGTGACGTAATGACGCAAAGACATGCTCGAATCCCCCGCGGAAATCCACCAGTACCACTGGAATTAAAAACATTACCGTTTTGAATCGGGCTAAGGCAAGCAGAGAGTTTTGAAAACTGGCTGGTTATGTACTTGCTCAAAAAATTTATTTTGGATCATTTTTAACCCAAAAAAAGTCACGGACTGGAGCTTTAATTATAATGAAAATAATTATTTAAATGTATCATTGAAATATGTATTGTACTTGTACTACATTCAAATTATGCTAATTTAAATAAAAAACATTTTACTGTAAAAATGGGTATGATTTAATAAAAAAAATTGCAAAATAAAAATAATACAAATAATGCCGTAATAACAAATGTTTTAATGGTTCCTCAAATAGGGGAAGTTGAATCTTTTGATTTTATGGTCTAATGTGGCCCAGACATGTTTTCATGAGTTTTTTAGATTAGAAAGTATGATTTCAGAATCATATCTTTTGTGCTTTGAAGAATTTCTTCTTCTTTTTGATAAAAATGTAGACATGGCAAATGATTGGAGGTTTGCTAGATCATATCTAAAGGCTCTTTAAAAGTTAGTTGAGTCAGTAAGCACAGGACTGTTGCTCATCATCGGAATGACATTGATAAAAGAAGCCATGTGATTGGATGACTGTACTGAGTGACCTGGTATAGAAGAAGTGAAACGGGCCACACTAACGTACCTGGGGTTTGTGGATTTGGAATGGCGCTTTTATACAGATGGAGAAATAATACTAAGTATGGATGCTCTTGTTGATGTAAGTTCTTTGGTTACTGTACCGTGAGATATTTAGGTACAGTGTTTTCAATCCTGAAGGTTCGGTTAAAACGGAGGTCAGCTAGTAGTCGCTGTGCGAGTAAACCTCACTCTCCTGGCCTCAAGAGGCGCACTATAGTTTTCAACGAGATATAAACCATAATTTGTTGCACTTTTTGCTGGATTTCTGCCATGCCAAATCATACAGTAGTAGGTCTAAGTTTTATATGGTACTTTGCGAACGTATAGGTGCTTACAAATTATGTATTTCTGGGATGTGCAGTGACGCGTAACTTTGAAACTATTTCTACAATCTATTTCTTCACTTGCTACAATAGACTTTAATTATGTTTATGCTATATTAGGGCTATATGTGGTCCGAAACAGACGCGCATCTTGGGCTAAATAAACAAAGCCAAATTTTCAAAGTCTATTTTTGGGCTAAATTTGGACCAAATCAGACGGACCAAACAAAGCCCAATTTTCAATGTCTATTTTTGGGCTAAATGAAGGCTATGACGGGCCGACTTGATTTAGCCCAAAAAAACGTCTTAATGACGTCTGGTGCTGGGTGGGTAGTGACCGACGCTAGTGACCGACGCATATTAACTGTGACTGCGGTCTTGAGCATCCTTGTTAGCGCCCGTCTCTAATGTCGTAAATCCCATTTAAATCTCTCGGAGCGGTGCAAGTAGAATATAGAGTATATGAGAACTGAACTAAGCTGGACGATGACATCACGCTTTCCTCCAGAGCGGCTATATATATATAAATTAACTAAATTAATAACTGTTTGATAACAAAAATGAACAATTAATAACTAAATTAATAACTGTTTGATAACAAAAATGAACAATTAATAACAAAAATGAACCATCACTGAACTTACTTAAGCTGGACTGTGACGCTATTTTCTTCTAGAAACAAACTTTTGTTGCATTATTTTCCTGTTATCTCTATAAAGCTGCTTTGAAACAATCTGTATTGTAAAAAGTGCTATATAAATAAAGGTGACTTGACTTGACTTACTCGGTCACATTAGCAAAATTTCATGTGCAAAAAAGCATCCATTGTCAACAGCGTAGCGATGGATGAAGCACTACACGGAAGTCATTTTCAAACCAAGCGGTTTTTTTGTTCTACAATCTAAATTACACACACCCATTTTGAAAATGCAAATTTTGAAGCTGTTATGTTTATAAAAAAAGAAATAAAAAAAAGTTACTATTAAAGGTACAATATGTAAGAATTTTGAAATAAAATATCCAAAAATCACTTGCACAGTGTGATATATTTCCTGCAGTTGTGTACTTACAATATCCCAAAAGTCTCCAAAGATTTTTTATTTCAGAGAAATTCCAATTTTAAATAAGTGTCCATCCCGGAAAAAAATGTCCCCTGTCAATGACGCAATATCCGCGCTATCCTCGGTTTCCGTTCGTACTGCCATAGCCATGACGTAACCATGGCGACAGACGTGGACAACTGCGTAGTGCGTAATGTTTAGCGGCACGCAGTTCTTGTTTCTTTTAAACATAGACCATGGCAAGCAGACTTTGGGACAAACAAGGAGAACTAAAATGAGGATCAATATCAGCGTGGCGTTTTTGAGATGCCGAGACCTCCACGTCCGCGACTAACTTGGACTTGACAGAGCTTCACGAGTCACGACTTGACAGCTTTATTAGACAGGTAAATGTACATAAAACAAATCAATGTTATATAACGTTAGCTCAACATGATGAAATGTTAGAATATGGTCAGTATGTTATTCTAATGTTGATCTAGCTTACTAGCAAACAAACTAAAACGTAGTATAACATTATAACTTTCAACACACATTTAAATGCCGTGACAGTGTAACGTTAGACCAAGTGAAGCAGCGCTGCGTTACCTCACAAGTCTAATAAACTGACCTGTGTGAGTAATCCAGCACTTGCGGGTAGTTCGGTAGAATTAAATGTCCTTATTCCTTTATATCCGCGAGACTCGCGTGTGATATCTGTCTCTTTAGCAATCGCGACCTTGCTTCATACCACAGTAATGTTAAAAAACATGAATGTTTGCACTCATCCATAAACATTATTAGATCCATCAGCTTGACAGCAAGTCCCATCATTCAGCTCATCACTGCGTCATTAACCTACGCCTTTGTTATTGTTGGAAACTGCGCCCTCTTGTGGTGAAAAAAACTTACATATTGTGCCTTTAAGAATGTTTGGAGGGAGAGTGTGTGTAATTTACTTGTAGAACAAAATGTCCAAATATCGCCAGCTTATGTTTACCACAGACCTTATATTACTCAAACTGAAAAACCCTATTTTAAAAACCAATAGGAAAATCTCGAGGTAACCGCTGGCGGATTAGTCTTCCGGGTTTTGACGTCATCCCTGCACCACTCTATTGGCCGAACAACGCTAAATGTGACCACAAACTGATCGATTTCAGACAGGCTAAATGCTGCTTCCATGAAAAGAAGAGACATCAACTTTTTGTTTTTCCCTTCCTCATTAGTGCCATACAAGTGGTCTTTTGTGGCGCTGAGCGAATCTGAAACGTATCAGAGGATGAATCGCGTTACTTTGACTTGCGTAATATGGAGCACGCTGGCCTGGTTCGTGCACAGAGAGGCATTTGTTTGGAAACTGCACAACAACACAAGCCGATTCCCCTCCACGATTTGTTTATTTACAGAGGTATTCTGGGGTGGTCGTCAGGATAAACACTGTTGCCAGGGAAAAAGAAAAAGAGGGATGGAATATGAGGAGAGAGAGAGAGAGAGAGAGAGAGAGAGGTAATGGACTGAATAATAAGGAAGCAGAGAGATTATGCAAAAGTTGAAGGCAGAGTGAGCAAAGCAGGCAGAGAGTACGGTGTGTGTGCCAGCTGAGAGGAAGTGTGTTGGTGAACACAAAGAGAAGTAGGACAGGGCACAACCACATGCTGTCTAGTAGCCCTCCCCAACTTCCAGCTCTGTGTGGAACTGCATATCTATATATGTGTGCACACTTGCCTCTGGCTTTACCACATGTCTAAAATGGACCAGCTACAACAATACAGTAAGAACAAGGGACTTTCCCAAGCAACAATATTGTGCAAGTCTTCTTTTGCATGGGCATTGCTGATCAGTGGCACTGAATTAAGTCGCCATGCCCAACTTGACCTGTGCACCGAGGTTCATCTCGCTCCATTTAGGCCTTGTTGTTTGTTTTCTGCAGTGAAAAAAAATTACACTTTTGTGGAAAGCTTTGACAAGAGGACGTGACTCAAGCGCAAATCGTTTTTCCTATCATTAGTTATGGTGATATCTTGGGAAGCGCTGTAATAAAATGAGTGGTTACACTATTTTAAGGTGGCGTAGTTACATTGTACTTACTCAAATAAATGAGTAGAGACACCATTAAAAAGACATTTCAATTATGCAGACATATCAGTTTGTGTTTGCTCAGTATACATTATACGTTTGTGATAAATACACAAAGATTCATTTTTAAAAGAAAGAAATTAATAGTTTGATTCAGAACAGATGCATTAAATTGATCAAAAGTGACAGAAGAGAATTTTACATTATTACAAAAAATTCAATAAAGAATTCTTGAAAAATATATATCACGGTAATGCTTAATATTGCATTTTAAAATATATTAAAATAGAAAAGAGTTATTTTAAATGTCAATACTATTTCAGAATATTACTGTTATTACTGTATTTCGATCAAATAATTGAAGTCCAACTAGACTCTAATTAATAAATAATTTTTAAGTAATAATACTTTTTTTTTAATTGCCCTAAAAAATTTATTTGTTTGTTTGAAACCCGTTTTAAGGAAGCTTTTAGGTTATTTTATTTATTGTATTTAAATTTTTTTAATTAATATATATTTTATTCTTTATATAATAATTTATCGTTTTGTAACTGTACAGACTTTGGTATACTGTGGTGTTTTATAGTGCTTTATAAATAAATTTCGGTTTGATTTGATTTTTAAAAAAAAGTTTGGATATTTTATGAAATAACTGCCATCTGATTGATTTAAAAAACAAAATGACCTGGCCTCCATAAAAGATGCTTGTCGCTGTATAATATTTATATGATATGCATCGTGGCGATCACCCTCAACACCGTAGCATCATTGTGGATAATTTTGCACAACCAAACACCACTTTTATCGTTTTGTTTTAAAATCTCAAAATGTGCACTTGGCACGACTAGGCCTTAGGTCTGTGTTTATCATTGCTTTTCCTAAACCACTTTCAGTAATCTGAAAGTCACATGATACACGAGCTCCAGTTTCGCACACTTGAAGCGTCCCACAATGAACTGAATAGAAATAATTAGAGAGGTGGAAATGGCAATCCCGAAGTCTGAATCCATTGGCGCTCACTCAAATAAGGCCTGCATTCTTCCAGCTGTATACTGTGAAACCTCTAGGCCAGACAGAAGTCGGAAGGGCAGACGGGACTTCATCTGTGGTGAGCAATGCTCAAGTAGGAGTAGGAGGGAGAGACAGCGAGAGTACAGTGCAAAAGTAGAGTGTGTGAGAACAGCCAGGTTCTGGATGACCCGTGACGGAAGCCGTCGCCCACTCGCTCTGCAGCAAGTGGGCAGAAAGCCTGAGACGCTTAACCAGTTATTCACACACACACAATCTCCGCTCTATGGCGGTAGTGAATACATTCCTCAGTGACAGAAGGATGTAAAATACTCCTTTAATACATTCTAGAAGATCATGTATATACTCACAGAGCCAAAGTCCATTTATAAATAGACAGTCATTAATAATACATTTTTATGCAGCATGTCAAAGTTGTTCAAGAGAGTGCAAAACAGACATAAGGCTACCATGAATTTGCTTTTGGGATTTTTTACATCATAGGTTTTTGTGGGATACCTTTTTGATGAATTGCATGGGCAAAATACCCACATTTCTTGGGTAGCTTTTGAGAGTGAAAACACTGGATTTTTTTTACAGTTGGAATTGTTATATAACAGGAGAAGAAAGAGACCACAGAAGGATGTGGGAAATGGATTGCCGAGGACAAAGATCTCAAAGCTTACCTGTCATTATGCTAAAATATTTGACCCTTTAATGTCACAATTGACCAATCAGAATCAATTATTCCTGTGACCCGCATATTAAAGGGATAGTTCCAGTGTTGTTAGTGTTAACTAAAACTAACTAAAAATAAGTAAGTTGAAGTACAGTACTAAAATGATCAAAATACATTAAAGATATATAGAAATAAAAAAATATATAAATTACAAAAGCACATACTGTAGTAAAATCACTAAAAGTTTTCAAAATATTAATAAATAGTGTATAAATAATCTTAAAATATCACTGGATTGTTCATCCAAAAATAATTTTCTTTTGTGTTTTTTTTTATGTTGCTGTTGTTGTTTTGGACCCCATTGACTTTCATTGTATGGGCAAAAACATTTGAAATGTTCTTTGAAAGAGCATCTTTTGTGAATAAACGATGACAGAATTTAAAATTTGGGTGGACTATCCCTTTAAGCATTCTCAAATGGATTTACAGCATGTCTTTTAAAAAGAGAGAGTGACACCTTCATTTTAATTTGAGGGCTGTGCCATGTTATTTCCAGCTGGCACGTACGCATCCACGTAAGGCTCAGCGATTTCCTGAAGAAAGTATAAATAGAAATGTGTATCACGGCACCTGGGAGGGGAAAGAACGGTCTCCATTCCCGAGCCTTAGCAATTGGCCTTCAGATTGGGATCCAGAGGTCAGGGCTTTTGTTGTGACTCTATTACCAGATTTTGTTTAATAATTCCGGCTGTCATTATCTGGTCAGCTTCTCACATGGCTCCATTTCAAACTTCTCATTGATGTTTAAAGTAGAGGAGATGCAGAAGAATAGCAATATGACTCTTTCTGAACCCAAAACCTCGTTTCTTTCTATAGACAGGCCTGTTATGTAATATTGGAAAAATGGCGTCAGTTGGAGCGGGATACAAACTCAAACTCGAGGACTCCTCCCAAGGTTTCTGGTCACGCCCCGCACCTGTCGCCTGCCACACAAGTGCACGCACCCTGGTTAAACATTAGCTTATGACCTACATAACTCATCTCGAAACAAGCACCCTGTGTGTGTGTGTGTGTGTGTGTGTGTGTAAGTAGGAGGTGCTCATATGTTAATTCCATGATCTATAAATATTTACACACTTTTTCAGACTTTGTCACGGTCAGAAACGACCTTGGAGATGTTATGTGCACTGGAAGTTAGTCGTGTGCACAGCTCTGTTTTTGCACACGTCCCCCTGTGTTTCCCGTAAACTCCAAACAGCCCACAACACACAACCAGACACACACAAGTGTAATGAAGCACAACAGGTGTGAGTGTGAGAGTGCAGGACTTGCGTCTAAAGCTGACCTCGGCTGTATTATAGCTGTGTTATATTATATACATCCAGCTATTTTAAATCTGTAAAGCCAAACATATGAAATACTTGTCAGAAAAATCTTTTTTTTTTAAATGGAACAACCTTTTGACTTTCAATTAAAAAAAAAAAAATTTATACATAAGGCTTGAATGCCTCATTTAGTATGCTATAGGGAGAAAATTGAGCTCATACTTGAGTACTAGGAATTTGTTTTTAATTCAAACTTATAAAAACATTTATATGGCCAAAAACTAAGATGATGTTCCCAAAGCTTGAAATGTAAATCAATATACAGTATAGCAGACTTCTTACATAACAGTTGTCATATCTCCCAATAATGTCTTGGTAAGATGATATTTAAATGCTTATATGATCAAAGCTCTGAAGTTTTAATTGTGGGGGCGAAACATATAATGCAATGCAATACAATGATAATAGAAAAGCCTGATGTATCATATTTGATGCTCACATTTTGAAATTATGTATGGATAATCAAGTAAACCTAAGTTGCATTAATTCAGTGAGTGTTCATCTTGAAATATTACTAACAATATACAAATTATTCTTAGGTTTACGTTATAAAAATCATTAAACCGATACGTGAATCACAACCTGAGGTGGGACATATATGTAAAATAATACTGAAACCCTTTTACGTGCTAAAAAAGAATAAACCATCAACCAGACGACAGAAATAGGGTCATCTTGATTTTGCCCAGTAAGATGTTCCTGGATCAACGAATTTTGTTGATCCTGGAACCACATTCCTGTTTGAAAATTTAGTCTCAACCCTAATCCTACCCCTAAACCTAACCTTACCCATAACTTATCCCTAAAATAAGAGGGAGATGATGGTGAATAACACTGTTGTAGAAGCACCTATCCCTGGCTGTAAGCCTGAACTTGTCCCTCAAATCTGATTGGTTGATTGGAATGTTGTTCCAGGATCAACGAAGATGTTGCACTTGGTGAAATCGCGTTCACCCATGAGTGTGTGCAACAGATTTTTCAGCAAAGTTATTTCTTATTTAGATGCCTTAGTAATTTGAGTATCAAATATGATACAGCAGGCTCTATAGGGTTAACCCCCCTCTTCAGCTATTATTATTATGGTCTGCCTTGCGCGCCGTCCTTAGTGCTCTCTAATGGATTTGTGAGTGCGCTGGAAATCCTTGATCGTGTGCGCCTATGTGTGTGTGGTATTGCAGACTCTCAGCTGCTGTTGAGAAGCGTCTGTTGAAGTGTGAAGGACGTGCAGTCAACATCTCCCAGCATCCCAAGCCGCCGCCGCCGCAGCGCGAGCCGTTCCCGTGGTTACGCGGCCGGGTGGGCACGAAGACGGGCACTGATTGAGCTCGCACTTATAAATAGATCTTACACAACATCCTCTTGTTGATGCCAAGAGCTCGGATAGACGAGAAGGGGATGGAGAGGTGATTGCTGGTGACCTTTTGCTTGTGTACAGGGTGTTATTAGAGAACTACCCACGTCCACCTGTACACGCACTATCTACTTCCTGTTGGGTTGTGGCTGGTCACCTTGCCTGGATAGGCTTGTTGATGTTGAGGACTTGTAATCAAGTTATGATTGGTTCAAGGGGTAAGACAGGCCTTCAACTAGGATTAGATGGGAATGACATTGGCTAGGGTTTCCGGCAGCCTTTAAAACTGATTGTAGGGGGAAATTATACACATATAATAGATTATAATTTTCATTTTCATCAATTTTCAGTTATTGCCAATTGAAATCTGAATATACACTACTGTTCAAAAGTTTAGGGTCGGTAAGATTTTTTAAATGTTTTTGAAAGAAAAATCTCTTATGTTCGCCAAGTCTGTATTTATTCGAACAAGAATTTGATCGGAATTTAGATTAGAAATCATTCTTCTAATATGCGGATTTGTCGCTCAGGAAACATTTCCACTCTAAAAAATGCTGGGTTGTTTCAACCCAAATTTGGGTCAAATATGGACAAACCCAAATGTTGGGTTAAAAATGTAATTAAAAAATTACAGTTGAAAGTGAAAGTTGAAGTTGGGTTAAAATTTTAAATTACATTTTAACCCAACATTTGGGTTTGTCCATATTTGACCCAAATTTGGGTTAAAACAACCCAGCGTTATTAAGAGTGTATTATCAGTGTTGAAAACAGTCGTGCTGCTCAATATTTTTGTAGAAACTGTGATATATATTTTTCTTTGGATTCTTTGATGAATAGAAAGAAGAACAGCTTTTATTTGAAATAGAAATCTTTTGTAACATTATAAAGGTCTTTACTGTCACTTTTTTTTATCAGCTTTATGTAGGAGGGTGTGCCCTTTGTTCTTAAAGTCACCAACTCATGATACAGCCACTTATTCATTTCTTACATGAGTTATGAAGACCCATGTGCACTTGTGTGATGCAGCACATAAAGGTCACGCAGAAGACATGCATGTCTGTTAGAGCGCCAAGCTGACTGTATGCAGCTCGTACAACCTTAGAAACTCTTCTATCAATTCCAGCTTTACCAAAAACACAAGATCCGCAACACTCCATGTTTATAGGGGTGGGAACGATTACCAAAGTTCTCAAGTATTTGGAAATCACAGCAATAGTTGATGAAAAGCTAGATTCCTCTTCTTGTTATTTTTTGATAATAATAATAAAAAAGGGTTAGTTTACCCAAAACTGAACATTCTGTCATCACTTACACAAATTAAGATATTTTCAATAAGATCTGAGCCAGTTCTGTACTCTACATTAACAGCTATGCAACCACCACTTTGACGCTTCAAAAAGTTAATAACGAGATCGTAAAACTAATTCATATGAATCGAGCGGTTTAGTCCGAATTTTCTGAAGAGACTCGATCGCTTTAAATGATGAACAGATTTAATTTAGGCTTTTATTTATATATAAACATTGATCAGCAAATAAGCAGAAGCTCAACCGAACCTCATTGGTTCTTGCAGAAGCTCAAACGTGCTGCGTAACACAAGGATGAACCTCATTGGTTATACCAATCCTCAAAAAAAAAAAAAAAAAAAAATCATTAATAATAATTTATAATAATTGATTTCATCAAGCTGATGAATTATTTATGGTATATATGATATGTAATATGTCATATATATCATAAATATTTCATCAAGCTCTGTCGGACGCTCTCTCATCTTAAAGGATCCTTTGAGTCCTTCATCACATAGCCATGCGCACTTACTAGACCTTCTCATTCTAGCTTTTAATGCTGAGGAGGACTCTAGCTTACAAGCCTCAGAAGGACTGGACTTTTCAGAAGCACCCTTCGATTAAACTTCAGTTAAAGCTAAGAAAGCTAAAGCTAATAGGAAGCTAGTTAATAATGGCTTTAAACATGCAACACCCTGTTTTATACAATATGTTACACGTGACCCCTGTACTCCGTCTTTTTATCCATTAGGGAGTCCATGGCCTGAGGTTAAAGACTCCTGCCTAACACCTGGAAAACACTTTCCATGCTTATTTTCCCAGCCTTTCCACTGTTTTGCTGTTTTCCTGAATGTGCGTCATATGGCAGTCAGGTGTTGACATGTTTACCACAGCGATGCATCTGATGTGGCCGTCTTGTTTATTAGAGCAGTCATGAGACTTGCGCATTTGAATGCCGTAATGCTATAAACTCCACTTCTCCTCCGCTCCGAGGTCTTGCATAACCTGTTGATTTGCTCCGCTTTTAAATCTCTCGGAACGATCGGCTCCGCTTCAGGACTGCCTTCAATTAACTTGAGCGGGGAGTATTTAACAAAAGAGGTCATTCACAGAAAGAGATTAAAATTAGTTCTTTTTTTTCATGAAATGCAAGTTGTCCGATGACGTCCCGAGGTTTACTGGATGCACTGGAGCTGATGAGTCATTTTTTAAGCACATCTCCTTTGTGCATGTGTGTGTGCGCGCGCACTGCTGTGGGTGTGTTGCATTTCTCTTTCACTCGCTGTTGTTTGAAAGAGGCCTGAATGACTGAGTTCACTGTTAACCTGGAAAGAAGGCTGGTTATGTAACGAGCTTTCAAAACTGCCCCAGAATTCTGCTGATAACTTGCACTCCTCACCCTCCCTCCTTGTGTCGCACATCACACACTCACTCCGTGCCTGTTTGGCTTGAAAAAGTAGGGCAGGATTTTCCTTTGCGCTCTTGTCCTCTCCTATTTTTTCCCTTGCGTCCTGTGCGAGCGTGCATGAGCAGTCTATCGCCGCTCTCCCTCTGCCTTTCAGCTGATTACTGACTTATGTAAGGGGGGGGGGGGGACGAGCGAAAGTAGATCAGGATATACCAGAGAAAAACACTACGTAACCAGCGGGCCGCATTTATTCATAGAAAGGAACTGAAAGTTTTCTTTAGACTGTGATGTTGTATTTTTAAAACACAATTAAATTTGGCATAACCTTTTGGGTTCAGAAGAAAATGAAACCTTTCGAATTGTTTTCTTTGCAAAGCACACGCTTGTTTGTGCAAACGTGTTGACTGTGCAAGCCTTGTAGCTCTTGGGACAGTGTGGAGACAGATGGTGTAAATTCAGGTGAGCTGAGGGAGGCACTCCAGGTTATTTCCGTGTTAATTGCTGCGAGTTTGCGCGTGCGTGTGTGTGTGTGTGTGTGTGTGTGTCGGGCCGCACAGAGAGGGTTATGTAACCGCAGTGGTGTGAGTCTGGCTGGCAGTAAACAGGGTGGAGGGGAGGGAGGGACGTGAGAACTCTGCTTTGGAGCATGGCTGCGCCGTCGTGTTAACTTAACTCTTTAGGCACTGGTACAGAAGTGGCATGTGCACATGAAACAAATCAAATTCCCCTGACCATTTAAAAAATAAGAGTATAAGATTGTATAAGAGTGTGTGTGTGTGTATATATATATATATATATGTGTGTGTATGTGTATATGTGTGTGTGTATGTATATTATTTATCAAAAACTTGTTCAAGATATCAGGGCAAAAATTCCCCTGTATGAGTTTTGTCTCATATTTATATCATATGATTAAGCAAAATCACACGATTAACAAGCATGCTGTTTTTTTGTCCTGCAATAGATTGCAAATGTGATATTGATTTTATACAACAGTTTCAATAATAATAATAATAGTCATTTGTTACATTTATATAGCGCTTCTCTCAGCACTCAAAGCACTTTAAATGGAAGGAGGGAATCTCCTCAAGCACCACCAATGTGCAGCAGCCACATGGATGATGCGATGACAGCCATATTGTGCCAGAACGCCCACCACACACCAGCTTATTGGTGGAGAGGAGACATGTGATGAAGACAGACATTGTATATATGGGGATGATTAGGAGGCCATGATGGACAGAGGCTAATGGGCAAATTTGTCCAGGATGCCAGAGTTACACCCCTACTTTTTTTCGAAGGACATCCTGGGGATTTTACTGACCACAGAGAGTCAGGACCTCGGTTTAACGTCTAATCCGAAGGATGGTGCTTGTTACAATATAGTGTCCCCATCACTATACTAGGGCGTTAGGTCCCACACAGACCACAGGGGGAGCGCCCCCTGCTGGCCTCACTAACACCTCTTCCAGCAGCAACCTAGTTTTCCCAGGAGATCTCCCATCCAGATACTGACCAGGCTCAACCCTGCTTAGCTTCAGTGGGCAACCAGTCTTAGGCTATTTAGTTGTGTGTTTATTTTATTGTTGAGAGAGGAAAGCGGTCAGCACATTTTTACACATTCATCTAAACTTCACTCTCAGCAGTGTGGGCGGCGTGGGATGTTTGCTAACAGTATAGCTGGTCTCGTATTTTGAACTACGCTTTACCCATAAACGAAGAACGGAAAAGAACTTCGCCGTGAGTTTATCAGGGGCTTTAATGGTCAGAGAAAAGGATAATGATAAAAAAAATGTTTTGACCCATCTCACTTCTCTCCCACCTTCTCTTTACCTTTTCATTTACAGTATGCTAATTCAATTGTATTGCTTTTTTCCTCACTCTTCTACCTGTCCCTCCAGCGGTCGTTTTTCTGCCGTCTGACCGGTGACAATAAGTCCGAGAAGTTCTTTAAAGTGTTTTACGAGCGGATGAAGCTGGCCCAGCAAGAGATCAAGGCAACTGTGACGGTGAACACCAGCGATCTGGGCAGCAAGCGCAAAGACGAGGACGCCAACGACAAGGATGCCCAAACCCGCAAGAAAGGTCAGAGCCTTCAAGACAAGTGTTTATAATGATGAAATGTATACTGTGCAACCCAGACCTGCAAAAGCATACTAAACAAATACAATTCTCCCCCACTTTCAGTCAAGGAAGTTGCTGTAGTAACCGAGGAAGTGCGGGAGCAACTCATCGAAGCTTCTACGGCCACTAAGAAGGCCATCACTGCTTACCGAAGAGAGGCGGACGCGGACGAGCATCTGAATGTGGCGGAGGGGCAGGCCACCACGACTGAAAAGAACCAGGATGACAACGAGATGAGCGTGATCATAACAATCATGCAGCCGATCCTGCGCCTCATGCAGCTGCTCTGTGAAAACCACAACCGTGAACTGCAGGTCAGCCGCCGAATTAGACATTATATGGAGAAAATGTGCATTGTTTATGCTAACTTAGGGGCCATTCACACTGAACACACGGGTCAGAGGAATGAAAAAATGCAAGGTTTAGAAATATGTTTTAAAAGTTGAGATCCTTTTAACTTGAGCGCCACGTTTTTAGAGAGTCATGTCATCCGCAAGATGCTGTAAAAGACATGAGACACGAGCCCAATGGTCAAACCATTCCATCTAGCATTGAAAAACAATAGATAAGTGGCGCTGTGGAATGGAAAGGCACGTAATGTGCGTACTGCTCCTAAAAATAGCTTAGCTAACTGTACTTTACTTGTAGTTTTGCTGCTGGCTATTTCTTAAGGAACTGTATGATTGGTATCAGGATAGATCATATTCATTCAACTCAACTCAATATGAAATGTTATTTGCTAGCTATTTTACTGGTGTAGCCTATTTCTCAAAGAAAATATTTGAGAAGATGATGTAGGATTGGACTTGATTTTCTACATCAGCTATTGATTATATTGGGAAAAGTGGCCAGAATGGAATGAAAAGGTAAAAAAATATTACAGTAAATGGCTATAAAGACAACATTTTATTTCTTTTAAATAACATGCACTTATGAATTGTGCATAGTAAGACAGGAATGTGTATTTTTATTTTGATATATTTAAATAGGCCTTTATTAAACATATAAATTAAATATAAATATATAAAATTGTAAATTAATTCGATATATTAAATTTAGATACAGTATATAATTCAATACTGGAAAAAAAAAGAATACAAAAGTAAAAAAATTAAATAAACAAAGAGTTTCATGCTAGTTTCGCAGTAATTAGCTAATCATCAACCTTTTGGTGAATTGTTTAATAATCATTTCCTTGCTTACCTAATGCTTTTAACTTGAGCCTTTTACATAACCCCGTCCTGCAGATGGTTACATCATAAACAAATTTATATTTCCCCTCTTGGATGGGATATTCTCAAAAGTCCTTGAAGAACAAAAAAAATATGAATGGGAACCTAAGTCCCTAAGAATTATGATTATTGATTTAATCTAAATCCTATCCCATATCATACTATGAGTTATGTATCAACTTTATCTGTGCTTCCTCAAGCTCTAATATGACTTACAAAAGCTCCTCGTATCCTGTTTTTCCCGCTTGTTCCCCAGAACTTCCTTCGCTGTCAGAACAACAAAAACAACTACAACCTGGTGTGTGAGACACTGCAGTTCCTGGATTGTATATGTGGCAGCACTACAGGGGGCCTGGGGCTGCTGGGACTCTATATTAATGAGAAGAACGTCGCTCTCATAAACCAGACTGTGGAGAGCCTGACAGAATACTGCCAGGGCCCTTGCCATGAAAACCAGGTGGACCTGACACATCCACACACTCTTTTTGTTCTATACTTTAAAGGAATCGTTCACCCAAAAATGAAAATTGTTGTAATTTTCTCTTGTTTACCCCCATAAATGTGAGCACTTTATTCCAAGTCTTCTGAAGCAGCTGACATGTGTGAAAAGAAACTGAAATGAAAGCCATTATGCACTGAAAATGTGACCTTTTTACCACTGAGTGAGTTGATCGAGTCAGTGAGTTAAACTCTTGAATCTGGGTTGCGTTTTCCAAAAGCACTGTAAGGCTAAGTAGATCGTAGAGACTGTTGGTGCCAAGGGTTTCAACAATCTACTGTACTTAGCCTCATGATGCTTTTGGGTGCTTTTCTGATTCGTGAACAAATCATTCAGACCAAATTGACTGATTAATTGAAAAGATTCAGAAGACTTATTCTATCATGAACTCAATGCACTAAGGAGAGTGAATGATTTTTTTCTGGTGAACTGTTGCTTTAAGATTATGACACACACTATATACACACTATTGTCTACTCAAAATAATGGCAAAATCTTTCTTTGTGTGTTGGGCTAGGCATTATGCAACTTTTCTGACTTCATAGGACCATAATGGGGCTGATTATCGCCATTGTCCTACTTTTCTAGGAGGAAATGTAGTGTACTTGCTTGATGACAGAGTGCTTTTGTCCCGTAATGATTGGATGATTAGTCTCTCACTGAAGCACTATGTTCCAGAGCTATAATCAGTTAATTGCAGGTTAATTTTCATACTAAATTTATGGGAATGTGCTTCCTGTAACTATTTGTTCTCTGGTGTGCTTAAATGGTTTTTGTTTAGATCGTTTAGGGTTTTTGGCCATTTCTGTAACTTATTAACTTATGTAACTGACCTTCATGAAGTGATGTGCATGTGCCTAATATATACGCTACCGTTCAAAGAAATGAATTATTTTATTCAGCGAAGACACATTCATTTGGTCTAAAGTGACAGTAAAGACTTTTACATTGTTGCCAAAAATGTACAATTCTGCTCGTTTAAACGTTCTTTTCATCAAAGAGTCCTGAGATCACAGTTTCCACAAAAAAATATGAATTGTTTCCAACATTGATAATAATAAGAAATGTTTCTTGAGTAGCGAATCAGCATATTAGAATGATTTCTGAAGGATCATGTGACACTGAAGACTTTGATCACAGGAATAAATTACATTTTAAAATATAATTAGAAAGCAGCTATTTTAATTTGTAATATTATTCCACAATATTACTGTTTTTACTGTATTTCTGATCAAATAAATACAGGCTTGGTGAGCAAAAGAATCTTCTGTCAAAGAAATGTAAAACTCCTGAACCGTAGTATACATTTAACATTTTTTCCCTTGTTCAGAACTGTATTGCCACACATGAGTGTAACGGTATCGACATCATCATCGCTCTCATCCTCAATGACATCAACCCTCTCGGCAAGAAGAGGATGGACTTGGTGCTGGAGCTCAAGGTGCGAGAACACCTCCAGATCTTTATGGGATATGTAGATTTCAATTACTTTCAAAAATAATTGACGTGAATGGCATTTTATTTTATTTTTTACAGAATAACGCCTCAAAACTGCTGCTGGCCATCATGGAAAGCCGCCATGACAGTGAGAACGCGGAGAGGATTTTGTATAACATGAGGCCTAAAGAACTGGTAAATGCAAACAATGAATGCACATGCTAGCATTGGTAATGTAAAGTTGGCACTTTGCATTGAAAACGCATCTTTCTCATGCGGTTCCGTGGAAAGATTTTCTGTTTTGCATACTGTAAGCACACTTAAAACCACCTACTGTCATTATTTAAATGTTTGGTTGGTGTACAGGTGGAGGTGATCAAAAAGGCCTACATGCAGGGAGAAATTGAGGTAGAACACAACGATGATGATGAAAATGGTGAGGAAGAGCATGCCGCTTCTCCTCGAAATGTGGGTCACAACATCTACATCCTGGCCCATCAGGTGACGCAAACAAATATGCTTTTACACACACTGTCACTGTGTCAGATGTCTGGATTATATCACCCTCTTCCCCTCCCCTGTGCACTTGAGCTGTATAGATTGTTTGCCTATTAGTATTCACGTAATTATCTGGGTCGTCGTCAGAGGATCAGTTATGTAACCATGTTAGAGACAGGGCAGCTTTTCCACCGGCCCTCCAAATGACACTGTTTACAATCAGGGGTTTGTGAATGAAAAGACCAGAGAACAAAAAGTACATTTGATAGAGACGTTTTACTCAAATAATAGAGAAATATGCTTTTGCAGGTTGCGTCTCTAAAGGTCAATTCAGAATTGCAGCAACATTAAGTTTTACCAGCGGAGCAGATTCTGTGGTGGCTACACTGGCCGTGTTTTTAAGCAGACTTTATTTGTTCACTACTGGGCTTTGACCCTCAAGTTGTTTTTCATAATTGGGGTATTGTAAGAATATTGAATGTGGCTATTTTATGGGCATCTAGCTAAAATTGGATCAAATTTAGATACATGACAAAAAGACATTTGTTTCCACACAAATAAGTAATTAGTCACATGATAAGCAGATTTCAAAATGGAATACATATATCATAACATTATTTATAAAGAATCCCCCACAGAAGGTTTTTAAAATACAGTTTACATTACATTATTGTGGCAGACATAAACATTGAATAGATAATAAGTAGCTGTTGATGTTAATATATTGTTTATTATACAAAATTCTGATTCTGTATTGCAGAATTTGCAGAATTAAAATCATATTAAACTTGAAAAATGACAGCCAAAAAACCCCACATGAATCACATTCACATTACATAAATATAACAATATATGACCCAAAACATGTTGTCAAGCCTGGTTTTTATGGTCTCGTGGTGTGACAGACTTTCACAATTCTCACCATTGCCACAAGAGGTGCTATAGAGCACATTAGCGCATTAACGGCCGTCCTCTACAGTCCGTTTTCTCATTCAGGTCAACTACCATCATGGAGGGCCCACAGTTTGAAAACAATATTGCGAGTTGGTTAAAAGTTAAATTATACACGTGTTTCTAGCTAGCTACCTGAGTAACATCATATACCGAGGTTTGTTACAGTCAAAGTAAGGCAAGAACGTTAACAAATGCACACCAATGCTAGCTACAGTTTGAAAGCCACAGACTTTTGTGTAGTAGTTGTGAAATAGAGTTTTATTTATCGTGATCTAAAGACTTTAGATTGGCAAACTGTTTCGTGTTTGCCTAAGGTGTGAGTCGCATGATTGCAAAGGTGTATTATAGGATTAAGGATTGAAACATAATGTGGTCTCTTCAACAATGCAGCATCAGACATTTGACATCATATTCCGAAACATTCATAGATTAGGTATGTCATTAATATACAGAAACCTACGTATTGGGTAGTTCTTAGTTCAGGTTTGCCTTATTCAATTTCAACCAGCATTTCTCAGACAGGCGTTGGCCTTTCGTTGATGGTAAAGTGTGTTATGAGCAAAACAACAATGCCAGACGGGTCATTACAACATGTATACACTGTCTCAATGAAAACAAACACAGTCTCATCCCTTTTTCCACATACACCCACAGCTAGCCAGACACAACAAGGAACTCCAGGCCATGCTGAAGCCAGGAGGGACATACGGGGAGGGAGATGAAGCTTTGGAGTTCTATGCCAAACACACAGCACAAATTGAGGTCAGTTGTGTTCATCTATGGAGGCCATTATGGATCCACCATTCATAGTTTCTCAGACTGGAGTACATAAGCATCAGTATTACTATCATTCATACAGTGAAAATTTTGCGGACGAAATCCAGTCATTTCAACAGGAATCTCGATGTTGTTACATGTTATGGAGAAATAATTCCCCTCACAGATTTCACTCCCACAGAGCCCATAAGGCCTAAGGGGACATGGTGGGGGGGTGGGGGGGAATATGAGATTGGAAGGAAAATAATAAGTCAATGCTTTTGCGTTCTCTCGCCAATTTTTTTGCGTTCCCCTGAGAAACTTTGCGTTCACTCACAATAACTTTTGCATTCGTTCGCTAAACTTTTGTGTTCTTTGCGAGCGAAAGCAAAGTTTTATGGGGTAATGCAAAACATTTGCGAGAGAAAGCAAAAGTATTTTTTTCTTCACCGTGTCCCTTTAGGGCTCCTTAAACTCCTGTTCAAGTTGGTCATGCAAATTTGCTGCGTTGACCAATAGAAAGCTGCTTGGTTTGTGAGTAACTTTGGAATGAGTGGTGCTTCATACATAGCTACACTATTGACAATGGGCCTTTTTTGTCTGTGAAATGTAGCTGGAAATTTGCTAATGTGATCATACCTTTAGAGACGACAAAAAAAAAAAAATCGACATTTTAGCTATTTGTAAGTTAAAATCGTGTCCACCAAATTGTCATTGCATATGTAACCCACGTGATGCTCAGTCTTTCACTTACAGATCGTCCGTCTGGATCGCACAATGGAGCAGATCGTATTTCCCGTCCCCAACATATGCGAATTCCTTACCCAGGAGTCCAAGCTCCGCGTCTATTACACCACGGAGCGCGACGAGCAGGGCAGCAAGATCAACGACTTCTTCTTGCGCTCTGAAGACCTCTTCAATGAGATGAACTGGCAGAAGAAGCTGCGAGGTACTCAAGAGGCCACTGGTGACGCAAACTCCGTGCCTTGTGCGTGCCCACTCCCTTCCTCTATTATCTAGTAAGCTCCTTTACACACCCTCTCCACTCCCAGAGCCTCCAGGGACCCATCAGGGCTCTCTCCATGCAGTGCGGCCGCTTTTGTGCACTGGTGCCGGGATTCATACCTCACCCTGACCCCCTCAAGCCAGGGCAGTGGGGAGGGGGTGTAAAGTTTAACTTTAAGTTAGACAAGATAAGACCTGTAACTAAAAGTAATGTTGAACTAAGTTTTTAGTTCTATATGTTTGTGCATTAAGGTTTGAGAAACAAGGGAGGAAGATGGCTCAGGGAGAAGTCTGAATAAATCCCAAATAAACACACATTGCCAGCTTACATCACAAAAGCTGATTACGGAAATAAGCTGAGTGAGGTATCAAATAAACAGATGATGGGAAACAAGGAACTCTAAATCCCATTTTTCACCGAAAGGGAGGTGCTCAATCTGGAGCCATTTTCGGTTGGCTCTGCACCTGCCCCTAAAACCTGCTAGTCTTGAACCAGAAACCTCAGAGGCTGGGCTGGGAAATGGCCACCCTGAATTGGAATTTTAAAAGAACTGGTATGAAACTGATATAAAAAAAAATGTAATAATTCAATTACCCATGATCAAATTTCAAAATTGTATTTCTGTGGAAAAGGGTTCAATTTCCAAAATTGGTTGGAAATGGGCTATTTAAAAAAGGATAGAAGTTCTCAGACAGGAAGAGTGTGAGGTAAACCACAATGTCAAGATAAAAAGTGCAAGATAAGGATCTGAACTGTCAAAAAGCAGATCGACAGACGGAGGGGCTTGCGACAGCCTATTTTCTTGCGTGGCTCACATTTGGCCACAGTTCTAGATCGTATCTTTGAGTCTTCGGGCCTTGAGTTGCTAATAAAAAGGAGGGTGTGAATTCCGTGTTAGTTAGTAATGCACGTCTCATACTGATGTGAAGTTTTTTATCAGGCTGAATCAAAGTAGAAACAATGTTCCGTTGCCACAACCCCAAGTCATGAGTGTGGCGACCTCTGTGTGAAAGTCCCCTCCTCCAGTTCCTCTTTTCAGACAAAAACCCCCTGTCAAAATAGCCATAGCTCAGACACGAAATCCTCCAGCTAGACTCATCATAGAGTCATGGGTCAAAACAAAGGTGGTGGTTGAGGTCAGCAAGCTCTCGTACATGGTTGGGCCGCATTAAGAAACCCTTTGAACTCTTTGGTCTTCTTTCTATGGTTTTTGACTTCAATTTGAGGTGCGGTTGGTGAAATTGCATGTCTCCAAAACTGACAAACAGCCCCTAACTTCATTCAATATGTGTTTTGTTAGGAATGGCATTCTTTAACAGAGGAAAACACAATATTTTCAAAGGAATACTAGACTTACCAAAGTTTTGGACGTTGTCCTGATTGGATATAATTGGAAATTCACAGGGTCAGCTGGATCACATTTTAGCTTGAGAACATTCAGAATTGGTCCTTCAGAGCGCCATGAAAACTAACTCACAGCTGTCCTCAAGTTGTTTAGTAGAAGGTGGGAGAATGACAGTGCAATCAATCTTTAAAAAAAAAAAGATGAGCAGTACTGTGTGGAACTTGTTGGTAACAACATTCGTTATTTCACCACAACAGGCCTTGTAGTATAACTTGAGATCTTTTAAACTCTATTAAATGTTTATGTATAGAGTGGGAAAAGGTGGTTTTAATGGTGTAATGTGTAATTTACGGCGTACTGGTGAAACCAAACAGAATTGCAAAAAAAGAATTCTAATTAGTTTCAGACATTTACCCTATCTTCCATTGTTCAGGCAAACATGTAATCCCGCTTCAATATCATACAATTGGTTGAATCAATGTTGTTGTGTCAATGCTCAAACACTTTGCAATTCAGTTGACTTCCACTAGGGGCACAGGACTTACACATTTGGCTTGTTTGTATATCAACAAATGGTTCCAAATTAAATCTTTCAGTTTATGTTTGTGGCAGAACCGTGTACGTGAAGCTCTGACATGGTGTGCATCAGGGGTATAGTATTAGACCATTTTAGTTTCATGATAGCATCCGAAAAAGCACTTTGGATGAGAATGATGCAAATTGCGCTGTGTTGGTGTACATGTTCCTTTAACATTTGAAATAACATTTTTTTGACTTGCTGCCTCCCCCAGCTCAGCCTATCCTGTACTGGTGTTCCCGTAACATGTCCTTTTGGAGCAGCATCTCCTTTAACCTTGCAGTCCTCATGAACCTGTTGGTAGCATTCTTCTATCCACTGGAAGGAGTCCGTGGAGGTGAGGCACAAATATATTTACTTTGTTGTTTTCATTTAATGTACATAACAATTTTAATTTCTTTTTTTCTTTTGAAATCTCTGTCCCAAGCTGGATACTAGTGTTTCATAGACAACAAATGCCAAGTATTCAGTACTCTGTAATTGTTAGAATACAAACCACAACTTTAATGATACTTTACACAAATTGCTAGAGTACAGATTGCTGTTTTTATGGAGGTAATTGAGTACAGGTAGCAACTTGGCACATCACTGGCCTAGTTTCAGCACACACAGCCCCTGAAAGACATAATATGGCCTACATGATAGAGCTAAAAAAAAAAAGCTCACATCCGTCTTAACACGTCATATATAATTCAGTGAAATGAACTCCTTCACTCATCTCAGTAGTGTGAAATCCTCATATATACATATACATTTTGTTTATTCCATTTAATCTATGGATATATTTATATTTATATATAAACATTTTAGTATATCTTCTCAAGGGACAATTTTATAGAAATGAAACTTGGATATATTTTAGTGTAGGCAGTGTGCTGTATAGCAGTATATATTTATTATCCTCTGAAAATAACTCAACATACAGCCATTATTGTCAAAATAGCTGGCAACAAAAGTGAGTACACGCAAAGTGAACATGTCAAAACTGTGTCCAAAGTGTCAATATTTAGTGTGAGCACTATTGTTATCTAGCACTGCCTTAATCCTCCTAGGCATGGAGTTCACCAGAGCTGCACAGGTTGTTGCTGGGATCCTCTTCCACTCCTCCATAATGACATCATGGAGCTCCTGGCGGTTAGACACATGGTGCTTCTCTACCTTCAATTTGAGGATGCCCCACAGGTGCTCAATAGGGTTCAGGTCTGGAGAAGTACTTGGCCACTCCGTCACCTACACCTTCAGCTTCCTCAGCAAGGCAGTTGTCATCTTGGCGGTGTGTTTGGGGTCGTTATCATGCCGTTTGGCAGAGTTTCTGAAGGGAGGGCATCATGTTCTGCTTCAGAATATCGTAGTACATGTTGGAATTCATGTTTCCCTCAATGAAGCGCAGCTCCCCAGTACCAGCAGCACTCATGCCGCCCCAGACCATGATGCTACCACCACCATGCTCGACTGTAGGCAAGACACAATTTTCTTGGTACTCCTCACCAGGGCATCGCCACACATGCTGGACACCATCTGAGCCAAACAAGTTTATCTTAGTCTCATCAGACCACAGGACATGGTTCCAGTGATTCATGCTCTTGGACAGGCTGCTTTCAGCAAACTGTTTGCGGGCTTTCTTGTGAGCCAGCTTCAGAAGAGGCTTCCTTCTGGGATGACGGACATGCAAACGGACTTGTTGCAGTGTGTGGCGTATGGTCTGAGTACTGACAAGCTGACCTTCCGCTTCTGCAACCTCTAAAGCAATGCTGACAGCACTCATGCTTGCGTCTGTTTTTTGAAGCCAGGTTCTGCACCTGACGCACAGCACGAGGACTCAACTTCTTTGATTGACCCTTGTGAGGCCTGTTCCGAGTGGAACCCGTCTTGGCAAACCTCTGTATGACCCTGGCCAGTACTGTAACTCAGTTTCAGGGTGTTACCAATCATCTAATAGCCTAGGCCATCTTTGTGGAGAGCAACAATTCTAATTCTCAAATCCTTAGAGAGTTCCTTGCCATGAGGTGCCATGTTGAACATCCAGTGGTCAGTATAAGAGAATTGTTCTCAAAGCACCACATTTTAACTGCTCTAATACAAGATACACAAATTTGTATGGTCCTGTCAAGCAGACAAAAACATGAACATGATGAATAGGACATGTTGCTTTGCATGGTTAAACGACGTACTGCTATTATCACCTAGGGTGTACTCACTGTTGTTGCTAGCTATTTTGACAATAATGGCTGTATGTTGAGTTATTTTCAGAGGACAGTAAATATATACTGCTATACAAGCAGCATAGCCTGGTTAAAACCAGACCATTCTCAGTTGTCTCAGAGTTATGGTCTGGCAAAGCGTCATAGACAAATCATTTCCAGAGGGGCGTCACCAACGGACGTCGCGGATAGACCTAAAACCAATCAGAGCGATGAAGGAGATGACGTATGCAGAGCGGCGGAGAAACTCCGAGTGTTGTTCTTTGCTCGGGTTTTCAACAAAAAGGAAACGTTCAAATCGCTTAAAACAGAAGCGATAGCTGATTCGAACGAGTGATGTTTGACGGCGGCATCCATCTTTGTAATGTAGGCTACAAAATCTGCTTCAAAATCCCAGCGCTGTCGTTATCGTGTAAAGCCCGACCCAACATTTCTGATTGGTGCCTCGATTTCGACGGATTGGAAATGGGCTTGAATGAGCTCTTTGCCAGACTAACTTTCAGAGCAAATCTAAATTTGCCGGAAGTTGTCTGGGTTTTCCCAGGCTACAAGCAGCACATTGACTAGTCTAAAATATATCCAAGTTTCATTTCTATAGTATTGTCCCTTGAGAAGATATACTAAAATGTTTGCTGAAATGCGAGGGGTGTTCTCACTTTTGTGAGATACTGTAGATTCTACACACGAGAACGTTTTAAAAAACAAAATCCAATACATCATCTGAACAATGTTATGAGCTGTGGCAACCGTAGTATAAGCAGAATAATTGACTTCGGGCTGTTGAATTATTGAAAAATAATGCACACCCGAGATGTAAGTCTGCTTCGTATGCATTATTTTAAAAAAAAATTCAACGGCCCGACGTCAATTATTCCTTACATATACAATTTGTATAAAATAATAATAATAATAAATTCATATTTTAAGTACTATATATAACACATTTATTTAATTATTTTTACCAATAATTTTTTTTAACTAAAAGTAAGACACATATCTACCTTTCACAGTCTCTGTGAAATAATTTATGATCCAAAAGCGGGTGTGCTTTAAGGGGTGACGTAATGATGGACATAACTTTTGTGCTTAACCCGGTTATTGATTTTGCCCTGTTATCCGAGATCACTTGTGTAACATGTCACCTGACTCCCTCTCCCTAAACACTTTACACTATGTCCCTGATCTCATAAGCTTCAGTCAAGGCTATGTGTCTATCTCCTCCCTGCTACTCTTGATCAAAAATGTGTTTGTGTATACATGTCAGAGAAATATGACGCCTGTTTATGTCAGAGCTGAGATTTGACCCTGAAAACAGAGACCCAGATAAAGTCAAAGCCTTGGCACTCACTTCATTCTTACATCACATCTTAAGCACAAGCTGCTTGTGTTAAAGTTTGGGATCAGATATCATCCTAGATTCAAATGTAACTGATAGGGAATAATTTTTATTACGCCTTTCTGTGTTTCTGTTTCTCTCTCTCTCTCTAATGTTGTTGAGCATTGATTGTCCAGTCATTGTGACTGGCATAAGTGCCACATTGTAACTGGCATAAACTCTGCATTGTTCAGGCTGGGGTCAGGCTCCGAAGGGGCTTTTGTTTTGGGCCTTTCCCTTTCTCAAAACGCACATGAGCGTTTGGGACATTAATTGAAAACTCTTGTAAACAAAAGGCTTCTCTGGGAGTCAGAAAATCACTCTACGGCTCTGGTCCAGATTCAGTATAGGTCACGATTTAAAATGCAAACAATAAAATATAATGAAGAACAAAGGTGAATTTGAAACATTGTCCTTGCGCAATAAACATGGTTGTAAAACAATGAGGAAACTGACTAAATGTTTGCTATAGGCCGGAAGTTTGATATTTAACAAAGAATTATTTAAGTAGTTAATTTTCTTCTCTACCTCATATCCTGTTTGAATGTCTGCCTGGTGTTTCTCCATAAGTTTTACTGTTGCTTGTGCCGCTGGCAATGATAACTGTAATTAAGTCAAGGCCATGATGTTCTAAAAAGAGAACTTTCTCCACTTTTATATGCTCATTTCACTTTTTTATTCTTTTTTTTTTTTTTTTTTACTAATCTCCTTTCTCTTATTTTGTTGCGTTTTATTTATTTATTTATAATTAAATAATAATATATTTATTTAAATGGTAAATATTTATTGAAATATATCATTATTATTATTAGTAGTATGTCTTACACTTTGAAGAAATGTGCATAGCTCGCTTTTGTTTTATGAGCGCTAATGAACATAATTTGTACATAATATATACAGTCTAACTAATCAAAACGTTTTAATTCTTGAATTCACAGTGAATTCTTAATGGTCCGTAACCCTGCTTCATAAAACTGTATATTATGTTGTGTTTGTTTTTATTGGTTGTTTCACACGGTACTTTCCTCACTTGTCTTCAGACACATATTTAGAAGCACGTTTAAGAACAATCTCTAAAGCTGATTATTAAATCCCTTCTGCAGAGTTCAGTAGGTCCCATTTACAGTATTTGTAAAAGTCAAGCGAGAGGCCCTACAGAATTCCTGAGTGTGTGTAACAGCAGCACAGGAGCGTTTCCCAGTTCCTCCTCCTCCTGCCCTGTCTGGGAGAATGTAGCCATTCAGACAGGGCTCGAGAAGTAGGTCAGTGTGTGCAACCTTAATGCACAGGAGTGTATAGCATAACTGGTACAGCTGTGGGAGATCTAGGGCTTTAGATGGAAAGGGCTGAATATAACCACTTCCTGGTCAAGTTTGGATAGGGTACATGCACATTACAAATCTGTTTCTATGGTGCCTGAGAAACATGTTTCTTTGAAGTATGGGTCAGTGGACATAATAATCTCCTGAACTCATTTTCGGTTGCATTTGGGTTCAAAAGTTCGTAGTGTGCGTGTGTGCGTGTGTGTGTGTGCGTGTGTGCATTTATTTATTTTCGCCTGACCTCATTTGCATTTGAGTCCCAAACTTTAATAACTTTATTTATTTTGTTTAACAAAATAGGGAAGCCTGGGTTTTGTTATTCATTTTAATAACATTTAGTTTGCCATCATCAAATATTGTCAGTGTAAAAATGGTGTGAATTATATTTTGCTTTTAAAGCTGACATGATCAAAGCCTGATGATCAAGTTTTCCAGCATATATTTATCATTTCCAAACACCATCTTGTGCTTCATTGGAAGAAAACCTGTGCAGGGAGGTCACATGATCTAAGCCAAAGATTTACCTATTTGATTAGTGACCTTGAAATAGTGCAGAACCTTAAATGACTTCTTGTTCATTTTTTTTCTTGTTTCTTTGTTTTACAATTTTTAAATCCTAAAATTAATTTCTAGGTTTAAATTAGATTTTGAATCTTGGATTTTTTTGTGTAGTCTGTGTGTGTGTGTTTATGGAAATGAATGGAACAGAGCCTTTGACGTCCATCCGTTGAATCACTCTGGTCTCGCTTCTGCAGATTTCCTGGACAGATTTGCAGTCTTTCTGGTCCAAACCCCAGCTCGGCTCGGCTGAGAGCCCGTCCTTGCTCGGTTCCCGACGCTCATGCATCTTTCAGTCGTGGTATTTTTAGCACGCCGTGTTATGTAACAAGCACCTGTCATGTGGTCTACTCACAGGCAGGAGAGCGAGCAAGCGAGCTGGAACGATTGCCTCTGTGAAGATCCTGCAAATCCGACAGACCTCATTTTTCTTCTCTGCATACACACACACACACACACACACACACACACCCGTTTAGCAACCCCACTAAAATATTCCCACACAAGACCTTGCTGTTACTGTATGTTTTAATGCCGTTTGCCTAGAACAGGACTTTAATGAGGATTAAAATCGATGCCAGCGTGGCTCATGACAGAGCTTCTTCGAACCTTAACATATTCAAATGTGTCACTCTTTCTTGGTTATGTAACTTTTTTTCAAAAAAAAAATTTTCAAAGCATCTTTCCCCTGAGGGCTAGAATGTGCCCGAACATGTTCAGCAGGTGAAACTGCAAGTACTTTTGGGAATCCCATTTAGATGTACCATACCGAATTGCAGTTTCAGATACACAACAGTCATGGGTAATGACAATGAAAGTAATCTTACCGTATCATCTGCACTTCTGTTATTTCTCATAGATAAGGTATTTTTATTCTTAAATGGAGTTAGTGCCCCCCCCCCCCCCCCCCCCCCCCCCCTCAAACCCATATGGCTTAATTCTGTGGAGCACAAAAGGAGAAGTTTTGCTGAATGTCTTGACTCCCATTTTCCATACACATAATGAAAGTGAGTGAGCTGTAAAGTTCCTAAAATGGAAACAAAGCACTATAACAGTCCACATGACTTGATATTCTAAAAGAGAAACCGATCAAAGTTTTATGAAATCTTTAATTAAATGGGGGGTTTTTTTGTAGCTCAGCTGCACAAGTCCTCACTTCTTTTGTATTCCATGGAAGAAAGTGAGTAAAAGATGACAAAATTCTTATTTTCATATTTCCGTAATCCGATCAAGAAGGTTGCACATGCTGAGGCAACCTAAAAATGACACAATTCCCAGAAACACACTGGATTGCTGATCAAAATCTAAGTTGAGACCCTGAGACAGTTGAACACATGCGGCCTGTAGCACTAGTGACGCTGTAACCGTGACAGATGGCATGATAACATGTCACTTCTGTGGTATTTTTATCCCAGAGCTTGATTGATGGCACTTAAACATGTTTACCTCTTTCTCCTCAGGCACCCTGGAGCCACACCTCTCTGCACTGCTGTGGGCAGCAATGTTGGTTTCACTGGCCATAGTTATTGTTCTGCCCCAGCCTCACGGGATTCGGGCGCTCATCGCTTCCACCATATTGCGCCTCATCTTTTCGGTCGGCCTGGAGCCCACCCTGTTCCTTCTCGGGGCCTTCAATGTGAGTGAACGCCAGTCTTCTGGCAAAAGTCCTCGGGTCGCGATGTTGTTAGAGGGCAGCTCGGTGTGTTTTGCACAGAGGTGTGTCGTGCGTCACTGGGGGATTCCACACGACTTTCACAGTCTGGTGTTAAAATGGACTTGGCTCACACAATAACTCCACTTTCCCCTAATAGTGTGCACACTTGGTGCGCATCAAAACCAACTGTCAATTTCAAATTACCTTAAAATTAAAGGAAAAGTTCACCCCAAAATTAAAAGGGTCATGTCGTTCCAAACCCATATGACTTTCTTTGATTTGTGAAACACGTTTTGAAGAGTGTTAACGCTGCTCTTTTCCCAAAAGCGTATATTACAACATTTCCTGTTGTGTTCCACGGATGAAAGGAAGTCATGTGCGGTTTGGAATGTTATGAGGTTGAATTCATGATGACAATACATTTTTTGGGGTAAAGTAATCTTTTTATACACGCAAGACTTTAAGTAAAAAAGTTTGGGCTCAGTAAGAATTTTTTTTTTTTTTGAAAGAAGGATTTTATGCTCACTAAGGCTGCATTTATTTGATCAAAGATACAGTAATTGTGAAATATTAATGCGATTTAAATAACTGTTTTCTATTTTCATATATTATTAAAATCTCATTTATATCTGTGATGCAAAGCTGAATTTTTTGCATCATTACTCCAGTCTTCAGTGTCACATGATCCTTCAGAAACCATTCTAATATGAGTTTCTGTTAAAGAATCATTTATTATTATTATTAAAACATCTGTGCTGCTCAATATTTTTGTGGAAATTTTTTTTTTCAGGCTTCTATGACGCAATTGTGTTTGTAACAATGTAAAAGTCTTGACTTTCACTTTTGATCAATTTATTGCATCCTTGCTGAATAAAAGTACTAATTTCTTACTGACACCAAACATTTTAAAGGTAGTGTATATATATCCTATAAAATGCAATATGAGCCAGTAAAACTTGTGTGTGTACTCAGACTTACACCCTTTAGCAAGACAATTTCAGCTTGTTTACATTAGCAAAATCATTAGCTGAATGCCGTGAGAATTCAGTGGCTTTATGTTTAAATAAGTAAGGCTTTGTAATAAGTGCATGGAAACATGTCATAATATGCACATTGAAGATTGATGCAATCACTTCAGCCTGTAATTTGCGGTGGCGCTTCAATTGGTGGTATATCCGTAATGATACGCTACAGATAAATGTTCTCTTTGCTACATTTTACCTCAACTCATTACATATGAGCCAAAATTCTGTTTAGACCTGCGATTCAAATCTCTCAATCTTATGGTTGTGTTTTCAGGTGTGCAATAAAGTGATTTTTCTAATGAGTTTCGTGGGAAATCGCGGTACGTTCACAAGAGGATACAAGGCCATGATCATGGACGTGGAGTTCCTGTATCATCTACTGTACCTCATTATATGCAGCCTTGGAGCTTTTGTTCACGTGTTCTTCTACAGCTTGCTTGTGAGTAAACACGCACTTTCATTCGCTCCACCAGACTCAACGTATCCGTCTTTCACACATGAACGTCTCTTCTAACTCTGACCTCTCACACTTTCACCGAGTATACTGTATACACACACTGACAAGCTCTCGTCTTACTCTCTGTCCAGCTCTTTGACCTGATCTACAGAGAGGAGACGCTGTTAAACGTCATCAAGAGTGTAACCAGGAACGGCCGCTCGATCGTTCTGACCGCCGTCCTGGCTCTCATCCTGGTCTACCTCTTCTCCATCGTTGGATACATCATCTTCAAGGATGACTTCATCCTGAACGTGGACAGGATACCCAATAAAACTCTTGGTGAGAATCACAGATGGATTTCTCTCCGATGTTGCCCAAAGCTACGCTCTGTGTCTAAAAAGGAAAATTGAAAACACATGGCTGCTCACATTGCACACGGGAAGTATCGGGTTACAAACATCTAACTCTTTATTTGACAAATCAAAAGAAAGAAATAAGAAATGATATGGTTACAGAAGATAAAGCCTATTTTAGGACCAACATGATATATATTTTTTTGTATTGTGACATTATTTTCATGACAATTTATGTCATTTTTCTTCTAAATCTGATTACTGCAATGCAAAAACATTTGCTTAATTGATCAAAAGTGACAGTAAATATATTTACAATGATACAAAATATTTGTTTTCCAAATAAATGCTATTCTTTTTATTCATCAATGAATCCTGAAACTGAAACTGTTTTCACCATTGATAATAATAATTAATTTTGAACAGCAAATCAGCATATTGGAATGATTTCTGAAGGATCACGTGACACTGAAGACTGGAGTAATGCTAAAAAATTCTGATTTGCCATCACAGGAATAAATTAAATTTTTAAATATATTAAATAGAAAACAGTCATTTTAAATTGTAATAATATTTAACAATATTGCTGTTTTTGTTTCTTCAAAAACAATTAAAATTTTCTAAACTTTTGAACATTAGTGTAAATCACAATTTAAATATTTTATATGAAAGTAATTGTTATTCTGCCTTTAAATGTATGCTGATTAAAATATAAATAATAATTGAGTTCCTGTATTTTTTGTGATACAGTAAAAACTCTTAACAATTTATATCTCCTAGTTTTTTTCTTCTTTAATCTAATTTTTTTTCTGCATTCAGAGCATTCCGCTGGTAAGATGGGAGAGTTCCTGGCAGGCGCGGTTTGTCGGAAAGAGGAGAACTGTTCCACAGAGACCATGATGGATGGTACGAACCCCATCACCCCGACTCTCACAACTCACACACACTTAGAGTTAAATCTGAGTAGTACGGCTAGTCATGAGACAAGGAAAGGAGAGACTCAATGTCCTCCAGAATCCCTTTTAGGTTACAGGGGTGATGTTTGGGGTCAGAGGTTAATGACAGTCAGGCACTAAACGTTCAGCAGCTTCATGCTGGTTTCAAGGTTAGAGGCCAGGCCAGTATAATTAGCATTTGCGAGCGGGTCTTTTGAGAATGAGCAAATTTTAGATGTAAAGCCGGCCTAATTTGATCACTGGAGCTGATCAGCCAGTCTGAACCAAATGAATCTGCACCGCATGGCCTTTCTGCCCCTGTGAATGTGTCTTACTTTGTTTAGCACATCAGTTAACTCTGTAAGACCTCGATTGGGCCAGTCTGAAACTTAGGCTATCATCGCTATTGCACAAACTTATGGATACTTATGGTTAGGGATTTGAACCAGCCATCTACATACAGAATTATATTTGGAACGTACACTACCATTCAGAAGTCGTTTTTATGTTTTTGAAAGGTTTCTTAAGCTCACCAAGACCACATTTATTTGATCTAAAATATATTAAAACAATTTACTTTACAATTCAAAGTAACTGTTTTCGATTTTAATATATTTCAAAATATCATTTATTTCTGTGATGCAAAGCTGAATTTTCAGCATCATCACACAGGTCTCAGCGTCACGTGGTCCTTCGGAAATCGTTCTAATATGCTGATTTTCTGCTTAAGAAACATTTCTTATCAATGTTGAAAACTGTTTTGCTGATTAGTATTTTTGTGGAAACCGTGACGCTTTAATAAAAAGAGCAGCATTTATTTAAAATGGAAATTTTTAGAAACACCTTAGCAATCATAATAACTAATCATAAGCACTCACATTTTCTTAAGAAAAAAATGCACATCTAGTTGTTTATATAGTTCTGTATTTGTTTTTAAATGATCTCCTCTCTTTGTGAACGAGATGTTGTTTAATATGTGTTGTGATTTGATAACTTTTGATCCTCTTTTAGGAAAGCATTTTACCACAAATGCTATTTTTGCTCTGACATTTGCATGTATCGACCGTCTAGACGTAGAAGATTCCACAGTAATACAGAGCCCTTTTGTTAGATTAGGTAGATTCTGTGTGTATTTGCCTAGCGCTTATTGACGTGCTGTTTCCTGCAGCTGTGGGAGTTCAGCCGGCTGCTGTCGTGATTGAGGATAAGGAGAGGACATGCGACTCGCTGCTCATGTGTATCGTCACCGTGTTGAGCCACGGCCTGCGGAGCGGCGGAGGGGTCGGAGATGTTCTGCGGAAACCTTCTAAAGAGGTGCCACATCTGAAGAGTATTTGTTTTTTTAATTCTGCCTATGGCAGACGGGGATGTGTTCGGAAAACTACTATTTTTCCAGTTGCACTTGGTGTGATTACTCACTTCCCCTTTAGCATCATTACAAATGCTGTTACGATCAGTGATTGGTACATTTCGAATAGCCAATCAAATACTTTTTAGTAAATATGTTTTGTAAATTAATTGTCATAATTATAGAACAACATATTGGAGGAAAAATAGCTTATATAAGGGACATTTGAATATTTTGTTTGTACAATGGAAAGCCTTCCATCAAAAAGGTTGAGGACCACATTAAGAGAATGAGTTTAAAACAACGCTGATCTTATCACCTTTACTCTTAAAGGGGCCATGACATGGATTTGTTTTTTATTGTTATTATTTTACTGTGTTCCTTGAGGTTCAAGGCACAGTATATAAGCTTCGCAGCTAGAGGTCGCTTATTCAAAACAATAACAAAGGTGTAGCTTGATGATGCCACGAATGAGTGTGGAATCATGCGGGTTCACCTCCACAGCCAATGGAAAGCAATCCCGACGGGACTCGGGTAGAAATCCATCTCTTTTGTCCACTTAATACTACTATTAAGTGTATTAGTAATATGGAGACTCTCCATAATAACATATGGAGAGCAGCTGCTTTTGTTTCTGCTCTAAGACCACGCCGAACGCTGTAACGCTGTGTGTTTTTTAAATCAGGAATGGTGAGAGAACATTGTGCTTGGTACATTTTTCGTCTTCAAACCAAACTTGGGTCTTCAGCCGGCAAAGTTTAAATCCCGTCTGGCTAGCGCGCTTCTCATAATGTTGTTAAGTCAGTAGGTGGCTGTTTGAACACATTCGACCACATGAGCGTTTACATTATGAAAGCAAACTGGTTGAATGCGTTTTTGACATGACCACCTCTGGAAGTGGTTGAAAGTGGATGAGCTCAAAACGTTTTAGACCCCGTTTACACCTGTATTTAGTGTTGTTCACTTGTGATCCGATTGACTAAAATTCATCTTAATACCAGGAGTAAACAGGGCCTGAGGCATGTTACTTGCAATACAAGATATTAAAACAATAAGATTAATAAAGGTTTCCAAACAGTTGCTCACCTGTCTGTATAAAGTTAAACGCCCTCTGTTATGATTCCCTAACGTCATTGCACAGGAAACAGTATCAACTCCCACTCGCTATTGCACGTGAATGTTTTGAAAGCATTGTCCAAATAAAACTGTCATTTAGAGACAAATCATTATGAAATTGTTTGCTTACAGTTTGTGATGCAGCTGCTGTCATATCCAATACAGCGGACTGCTTCATTTTACAAGAAGTTTCTTTGTGAACTCTCCATTACACTGTGCCTCGTTTACAAAACAATCTGCAGTCAAATTCTCCGAACAAACATATAATCCTCTGACGCAATGCATGACGCCATTAAAAATAAACCATCCACTTGTTCCTGACGCTGGTATCCTTCTGAAGTATCCACAGAAATGAGCAAATGGGCAAGATCAAGGCAAAATTGATTTCTCATGTCATGTCCCTTTTAAAAAGAAATGTTCTTTATTGCCATCAATGATTCCATGAAGAACCTTTAACATCCATAGGACCTCACCATTGCACAAATATTCTTTATAATGCAAAAAGGTTCTTGTAGATTTTTAAAATGTCCTTCACACTAGGTAAAAAATTATTCTTTTAAGAACCGTTCACTGAAAGGTTCTTTGGGGATCCACCATAAATGGTCCTTTTATGGCATCGGTACGAAAACCCCCCATTTGAAAGCTTTATTTTTAAGAGTGTTCTTCATCTCTTTTCTCTGTAGGAGCCTCTGTTTGCAGCTCGTGTGATCTACGACCTCCTCTTCTTCTTCATGGTCATCATTATCGTTCTCAACCTCATTTTTGGGGTCATCATTGACACTTTTGCTGACCTCAGAAGTGAAAAGCAGAAAAAAGAAGAGGTTCTGAAAACAACCTGCTTTATTTGTGGTGAGTGTCTACATGCCCTGGACCTCAAATACCCAAATTATCGCTTCTCTAAATCACAAAACATACTGCAAACAAATGTGATCTTGATACACATCCCCTGACACATGGCTTCAATTGTTGTTGTTTATTAAAATAAAAACATTTTTAAGGGCAAATTAGAACATTTAACCCTTCATACACAGATCGTTACCACCAGATGGACGAGTTATGCTTTACGCTTCATTGCAGATCCAGGCATTTACCCACTGACCTACAAAATCCCGGGACTGACCAGGGGCATGGGATGTAGGAATGAACATGTCAAGCTAAATATGTCACAAGGCCAGTTGAGGATGTTAAAACATTTTAAACAATTTTGTTTTGGAAATATACTCCGCTAAAATCAATACATTACATAAATTATTAGTAAAAACAGTAAAAAATCATGTATTATTTGTGCTCAACCTAATTAATATTTATGAGCCTTTGCCATTTTGGGATGTAACTCCTCCCTACCTTTTTTTCTCTCTTTAAAAAAAAGAAAAAAAGTAATGTCTGTTTTCCCAACAATCCTGAATGAAAGTTTGAAGACGGAAGTTTAACACCGTTATCTTTAGTGAGTCACAGACTGTTTCATTTCATCTACCATTGTGCTATAAATTACATAGGCCCATAAAACGGTTGTTTTGCTCCAGCATAAACATTAGGACGCCCCCTCTTCACCAGAAGTCTTACTCATAACTCACTGTGGAGGTGGTGGAGTGTCTTCCTGTTGCCACTTGGCCTGTTTGACCGTGTTAGTGTGAGACCAGCTGTAAATGATCGTAATTCTCACAGTGCACACAACCATTATATAAGAACGCTGTTTGACTCATGTGTTTTGATATGAATTAACATTGAAACTGCAGTTTGTTGGGATTCAGATCATCTCTAGGATGATTTCACGATCCATGATTAACATTTGAAAGCTCAAACTTTACACACAGGAACATTAATCTGAGATGAGAAGCACAAACGTGCGACTGGAGAGTAGATGACGTGTTGCGTCAAGTGACAATTTCCCAATGTGTTCACCCACGAATCACGCATCGAAATTAGCTGTTTTTGTTTTGTTGTGAGTTGTGACCATCACAAGATTCATAACCTCCATTTGCTCATAACACGCACCATTCACACTTGTATACAAATGGTTTCCCTGTGGTTCTACTTCCTCTTCCAGATACAGTGCAGTTTTCTTTGAAACCATAAGATGCATTGTCAAAATCTTAAATGATTGTTTTCCCTCTCACTGGATAAACTGCATAGAGCTAAAAACGTTCCTGACCTAAACAGATTCTTGTTTTTGCACGGTTGACCACCGGGCAGCTTGTCACTTCAAGATTACTCCTAATCTTGATTTTCTAAACTGACCTCAACCACCTCAAAAAAAAGAGCCATTTAAAGCAAGTGACGCAAACTCATTTCACTGTGTTTCTGCTCTACAGGTTTGGAGAGGGACAAGTTTGACAACAAAACAGTGTCATTTGAGGAGCACATTAAGGTGGAGCACAACATGTGGCATTATCTCTTCTTCATCGTGCTTGTGAAAGTGAAAGACTCCACCGAGTTCACAGGGCCTGAGAGCTATGTGGCCGAAATGATCCGGGTAAGGGATCTGAAGCGAAGCAGCAGACTTTATTTCAAATGAAATGAAATCTAACGTTGTAGATGTGTATGGTTTTGTGCTGATATCACAAGAATTTTAATCAGTTTTCTTTACAGACTTTGCAGACTATGACTAAGTTTAATTTACATTTAAATGAAGTGTAACATCTTAGGTGGATATGGTATCTCAAAGAATTTCATTTTTACCGCTTATGCCACAAAAACAAGAAAATTACTTGTATGCGTGAATCACATAATGGAACCATTTATTAATTTAAAAGGAATATTCTGCGTTCATTACTAGTTAAACTCAAAAAACTGCATTTGTATGGCATAATTTTGAAAAATTTCCTTTTCTTTAAAAAAAAGATACAAATATATCAGATTACAATAGAAGTGAATCCATAAATGGGAAAATATGACATTTTAACAGATGTTATGCACACTTCCATTCAAAAGTTTGGGGTCGGTAAGTAAGTAATGAAAGTAATGAATACTTCTATTCAGCAAGGATGCATTCAATTGATCAAAAATGACAGTAAAGACATTTGTAATGTTACAAAATATTATTATATTTTCTATTTCGAATAAAAGCTGTTCTTTTTAAGTTTCTATTCATCATAGGATCCTGAAAAAAAAATATTTAGCAGCACAACTATTTTGTTTAACATTGATAATAATAAGAAATATCTTGAGCAGCAAAGCAGCTTTTTAAATGATTTCTGAAGGATCATGTGACACTGAAGACTGAAGTAATGATGCTGAAAATTCAGCTTTGATCACAGGAATAAATTACATTTTAATATATATTAAATCAGAAAATTGTAAATTGATACTCAATATTACTGTTTTTACTGTATTTTTGATCAAATAAATGCAGGCTTTTGTGAGCATAAGAAACTTCTTCAGAAAATTAAAAAAATCTCACCAACCCCAAACTTTTGAACAGTAGCGCAAGTGCTTTTATAAAATCATTTTGACATTTTTGCTTTTAAAGCCTCAGAAAAATGACTCATTTTCTACCATTGTAAGCAACTATCGTAAATTAAAACTCTTCACAGCAGTTGCCTTGCAGGAAACTTAGGTGACCATAAGGTCATTTAAGCCCTAGGGCCAAAGTCACATGAGAGAAAAATCGGCCAATGGCATGCTGCAAATTTGAGTCAGTGGATGTGTTTGTTTACTGCTGAGGTTTTTTTTTTTTTTTTTAAATCTGGCAGATGATAACGCTGTGATAACGTTGACATTGAGTGTTTACTAGTACACACAAAGAGTTACTATCAAACAGCACACTGATATGGGGTTTGTGTGTGGGTTTCTTTCCCCCTCTGCATAGCATGAGTTCAGAGAAGCCGTTTGATATCAGATTTCCAAAGAATGATGTATTTATGAGGACTAAACCATGCCATGATGGTTGCGCAAAGGCTTGTCCACCTCTTATAACCTTAGATCTTTTTAGTTTTAATACTTTTGGTCTACAACCTTTGAGCAGAAATGAACCTATTTGACCCCAGAGGTTTGCTGTGGGGAATGTGGCCTACTTTAAACTTTGCCTTCGGCAAAGTGGAGTACTTAAGGAATTTTGCACCAGATTCCTCATAGTAAATCTCTCAATTGACCTTCCAACCTTCCTCTTTGACGTATATAATCACAACTTTGTGACCTTCAGTCTCTCGGGGATGCCGGAGCTTCTGTTTGCTTTGAGACTGGAGTCTTAAGATGGCTGAAAATGGCTAGGAATGTGTTAATCCTTCAGAAAGGCTATGAAAGCACACACACACACATACACACGTACGGCTCGTTTCAGTTGGATGACCAGAGGAGCAGGAGTTCCCCTCATGATTGCTAAATGTGTATATGCCTTTGTATGCATGTGTTTCTTTGAAAAAAGAGCTTTTTCTTAAAGCACGATGGGCTTTTTCTCAGAATTACACTTTTAGTGAATCACTCAATGAATACCAGTCTTATTAAGTGAAAAAATGCCTTTCAAAATGAGGAGTTCATTTAATCATCCTGTTTTTTTCTTTATTGCCTTTTTATAGGTCATCATATGCTTTGCTTAATGCAATGACGTGGAACTTAAATAGCGTTTTATGTGACTTTTGAGTAATTTTAGTGAAAGAGCAGTGCTCAGGAAAGCCCCTTCTGCACAAGTGGTTGTTCTCTTGACGCAGATGGCGCAGCGGTGGGTTTCTGACACAGTTTCTGATCTGGGTGGTGTCTTTTGGCTCAGTTCCCGACCTCCGTGGCGCATTTTGATGGTTTGCCCACGTGGTCTTGTGAGGAATCACCTGACTTGGGATTAGCTGCCCTTTAAGGTCTCCTGAAAAATGAGAAACCTTTGACCTGACAACAAAGGATAGAGCAATTTGTGATGCATCAGTAGACAATGCAAGGTCTCACTCTGTGGCTTGTGAGAAGGTGAGAAAGAAAGCCGAGCATGCTGGGTAGAGCTTCAGGCTGAGGTTGGTAAAGCCATATTTGACTAGTTAACACATGAAGTCACTTTTTAACACTTTATTTAGTTAAGACAAGGACAGAAAGGGTTGGGGACAATGGAATCCTGGAAATGAATGCGAGCCGAGCTCAAAGTTGCACTGTATGAGCAGATGCAGGAATCCTAAAACCTGGAAACAAGTTAGCATTTTTGAACTCCCGCTTCCATCATCCCGAAGTCAATGGGTTTTTTTCAGTGGATTTTTGGTTAAATGCCTGAAATAAAGTCAACAAGCTCAACATATTTTCACATTTTATTCTACTACCAAAAATACATTAGTAATATCCCACTTGTGATTTTTTTTTTTAAACTTTGCATGTCTTGAAAATGGCAGTTGCTAACAAGTGGCTAAATGGGACTACAGAGGTTGTCGGGACTTTAAGCGTCATCACGCCAAACTGGAAAACTCATCTACTCACTAGTCCACTTTTACAGCCTCATTGTGTTTACACCAAAGTCTATAGAATAACAAAAGACTCGTCACTCGTATTGTTTTGAATGGGGAAAAGTGCAATGCTCAATATGGTGGAATAAGTCCCGCCTTCTAAATAAGAGCCAATCGCGATTGGTAAAGTCATTGCGTCACTGCGGCTGCCGTTAGAAGCTCCGGTTCCTATAGAAACAGTCAAACGCGCGCTTCCACTGCGCATTAGCTCGATCCAGCCTGAAAAATTTCGTTTTCTGTCATGATTCGAGCATGTAGAAACAACATTCATTAGAAGTTGTTGTCAGATTTCATTGGTAATTTCAAATATGAAATTTAATCGTAAGCTTGGCGAACAGTTTTGGAGAATTTGATGTTTCCCCATTCAAAGAGATAGGAGCTGCGCTTGCATGCCCGAGAGGCGTTTCAAAGATGGCCGCCGAGTGAAATGACTTGTCTTAACGGGACTTTGTTTATACTCACACTCTTGCTATTGTAAATCAATCTGAATGATTTTTTGATTTCTGATGGTGAGTCTGAAGTTGTGCGACCATGGTTTAGTTCGTTTAGCTCTTTTCTTCTGCCGATGGTGTTAAAAATTCATAAAAGTTGTGTTCATTTGTGAAGATTATACTTTTAGAACAAAGCATGTAAGAATCTTAAACTGTGTTGGTCACAGAGACTGTAGACCAAAAACCAATGGAGAAATCCTGTTGCAATTCAACATTTGGGTTGGCCTACAAAAATATGTAATCTCTGCAGCACTTACACAACCTAAAACGAAGTGCACCTAAATTGTTTTCTTTAATTGTAAGGAAAGACCTTATCTGTTTGATCGTCTACTTTCATTCAGGTAATTGAGGTTAGATCAAGCAAGTCTGTAGGTAGAACCCCTAGATGAACCTGCTGTTTTCCCTTCAGCCTTTTTCCCCTGTGAATATTATTCACATCTTCGCGATGACGTTGGTCGTAATTGTCGAGCTTTGAAGCGGTGCGTGAACGCTCGGGTCCCGTTTAGGACCTGAAGATGTTGTTGCTGCTCAGACCACAGAGCATCCTGTCTTAGTGTGTGGGCTCTTGTGGTATTAGTAATGAAATTCACACTTCCCTCATTTCCATTGAAGCAGCAGATACAGTTGAAATTGATGTGGCTAGAGCACTCACACATTTACTGGCAATGCTGTCAAGTGTAAACAAAGCTTAGGAAATAGAGGTTTGAGAGGGGGCCGGTTCGGACGCACAAACGTGCACAAACACACCCAAACAAGCGTGAAACAAAAGCAGCAGGGTAAAAAATAAAAGATGGATATGTTTCACTTGCCCTTTTTCCGCTGTACCGGATAAAGCGAATGAGCGCTGTTGTAATTTCTATATTTAAAGGGATAGTTCATCCAAAAATGAATCATCTCAAACCAAACATGTTTCTTGCTTCTGTGCTACCTAAAATATTTTTTTTTCTCCATGCAATGGAAGTCAATGGTAACCAAAAACTGTTTGGTTACCAACATTCTTCAAAATGTCGTCTTTTACATGGTAATATACTGAATGATGACAATTTTATTTTAAACTATCCCTTTAATGTTTTAAGGAATTTTTATATATATATATATATATGTGTATACATATAGAAATAGTTGTAGTTCTCGTTTCTGTAGAAGTGAGACCAGAGGAAGTGAGTATTTCAGCGTAGGTCGTGATGTAGACATGTCACTATATCCTCTGCATGTCACTAGATCCTGCATAAGAGACGCTGGTTTTTATTTCATTTTTAAATTTGACATCATTTGAAATAGCTTGAAGTCGCCCGGTATTATAAATGATGGTTTATAAATGATGTTTTTTCTTCAAAGAATAACAAAATTAGAATTTTTGTTATTATTAGAACATCAAAAACAAATTCTTCATTATTATCCGGTGTCAGGAAAAGTGATTTTAATTAGATTTCTTTTCTTTTCTTTTCTTTTCTTTTCTTTTCTTTTCTTTTCTTTTCTTTTCTTTTCTTTTTGAGCACAATTATTTTCAGATATTCAAAAAAAGCTTAAAAAATGAGTGTTGCATATCTTAATAATCACATTTAATTATAAAGAAGAAGAAAATTAATAAATTTAAGAAGAAAAAAATCTGATCCAACTTCTGGTTGTAGATACAAGGTAACCTTTTCTTCAAAGGTTTTTTTTTAATAAGATGTATTTGCCTGAAAAGTCTCATTAAACAGTTTATTTAAATTACAATTTTAAAAAAATAGTTTATGAAGGCATATTCAGAATTAGTTGTTTAAAGAATTACAAACACGATAAAATATACTAGTGCTGTGAATCGATAAAAAATGAATTAATCGCAATTAATCGTGCCTAACATACATTTTTTAAATATATTTTTATATTGTAATACTTTCACATTAAATCCACGAAATAATGTAGAAACAACAGAAAGACGGAACATTTGAAATATTTGTTTAATGGCATGTTTTTTTCCCTAAATTTTAGCCGTTAATTATAGCCATTCAACATTACAGTATAATTGAAAGCTATCAATTTAAACATTTTAACAAAAAATTGAATAGGCTTTAAAAATATATAAAAACTTTGTTTTAATTTCACTTAAATAAAATCTTAACATAAACTCATTGTTATAAATGTCACATTTAGCTGTGCCTTTAATAAATCGGGGCTCAACACTAAGGTTTTTTTTCTACAAAAAAGTTACTGTTTTCATTGTTTTTGACCCATGTAAGCAGTGCTTTAAGATTATCAGGTAGGTCTAACAGGAAATTGAATAATCCAACACTGCACAAATTATAAATTGAATATAGATTAATCCTTATTAAAGCTACAAAAGTGATTCAGTCAAGAGCAGTAAGTGATCGTTTGTTCTTTGATTGACATTAATGACAGACATCACAGCAGCAGGTTTATTAGGCTGCTGTCACTTTAAGACCTGACTCTTTATGTTCATTTAACACTTTTTAACTAATTTAAGACTGCTTACGAGGATTCTCGACAAAAGGAGAATTTTGACATAATTTTGTGTGTTTTTGTCTGTTCAAGCGTGAAAGAGAACTCAGTGTGACACTGGCACTCCGTCTGAAGCAGCATTCAGTGCATTTCGGGCGTTTGTTCACCATAGAACTGCTTCACAAACAGCTCGCCAGTACAGATGTGCGTTTTTTTTTTTTTTTTTTGTGTGGTTGAATGGTTTAACGGCACTTGAATCAATACTAGTGTGATCATATACAGTATCACAGCTAAAGGATGACAGAAAAAAATGTTAATTGCGCTATGAAAACAATTAATCGCAATTTTGTTACTATAACGTACTATAATATATATTGGTGCCCCTTAAAAATGTTAAATAATAATAGTTTAATAACTATATTCAAAAGCTGAGTTTGTAGGGCATCAGTCTATGCAATATACGTGTTTTGGGCTGGTAGGAACTGTGGTAGTCTGAACAGCGTGGGTGACGTTGGTCTCCTCATTTGACAGACTCTGTGCGGTGCAGTGTTTGCTGCAATCCAGGGCTGATTAGAGATAACTGCGTGTGCCACTGTGATGACGATGACGAAACCGGCTGACAGCTGGGTCCATCCACAGACGACAGTGTTTGTGGGCGGAGGTAAACACAAACCTCAACATCTGTGGCAGCAGGAAGTGAGTGCAGACGCACTCCTCTCTTGTTCTCAGAATGAGTGAGAGCATTACCTGTGATTTCCCCCTGCGCCTGAGTGGAACTGTCTGTCTGAAGTGTGTGTGCGCGGCCCGTCTGAGATTTCAGAGGCAAAGGGGACTTCTCTGCTCTCTGCACCTGCTGTCTTTCTGTCACACACACATGCACACAAGTGTGTAGCTGACTTAATAACATATGCATGAAGTTCTTTAGGTTAAAGTTCATATAAATGTACAAGGGAAGCGTTTATTTTTAGATGTTGTGACTGGTCACCATTTCCCTGGATTCTGCCTGACTTAATGTGTATTTTAAATTTGATCTCACAATTACTTTGACTGAAGCAGAAACACTTTAGATCAGGGTCCAAATATCACTATATTAGCATGCATATTAGGATATTGGCTGTTTATTAGTACTTATAAAGCACATATTAATGCCTTATTCTGCATGACCATAGTCTTCATCCCTTAATCCTACCCAATACCTAAACTTAACAACTACCTTATTTACTACTGTATTAATAAGCTTTTTATATTGAGGCAAAAGTTGTAGTTAATAATTAGTTAATAGTGAGAATCGGACCCTAATCTAAAGTGTGACCAAACAAGCTTTTTTTGTATAAAACTTATTTCTTCTAATGTGGATAGACAAATATAAGTGAGCTATTTGTTGGCTTTCCAAAATACATAAAACAGTTTTTTTCCTTTTTAAATATTGCTTTGTTTATTCGAGTGGCCTGAAATGTCATTTTATGGCTTAACCAATGCTGTTATTTTGAGGCGGGGCTATCTGTTTAATTGTCCAATGACAGACATTTAGGATACCTACTTGAAAACAGTCATCACTAGATGCACGTTTTGCTGTTGCAGTTCACTTAAATAGTCCTATGGTGTGCTAAAAACATTCCAAGTATTCCATGCAGTGTTTCTAGAAATATGAGAACATAACTTAATGCATAGTTGTTATAAATAGAATTTATAGAATACGTTCACTGCATTCACGATCCTCTCTTGTCTGGACTTGTCTGTATGCAGGCCGCGTTCATTTTAAAAACACTGATGTGTTTTGTGTATTTATGTGCAAGCAGTCCAGCTTTGGGGAGAAAAGGAAATGCATGACCAGAGAATGAAGTGTCCTTTGGCTGTTCTCCCTCTCCCCTCCAGCGTTCTGTAATGTAACTATCACTTTTTCCCTCCTTCTGTTAGTATCCCTCTCGTCCTTATTAGGAGCTGGATCTGACCTTTCCCACCAGCCAGAAGTCAGACATTCTGCAATGGCAATTGTCTCGGGTCAGAGCTCGCACTCCCGCTGCTGTCAGTGATCGCTTGTTGTACTATTAAACCATTTTGAGATATTGCAACTAAAGGATTTTATTAAGAACTGTTTGTACTAGTCACAGCCCGTTCAAATGACCGAAAAAGTCAAATATACACTTACACATTCTCTTGCCTGTGCAAACCTCAGCCATGCTACAGTAAGTTGTTCTGCTATGTAATTGCTAAGGTATTATAAACGGTTTTTAATGTGTTACTATGAAATTGTTATGTTGTCTGGGTGGTATAGTAAGTTGCTATGCATTTGCTAAGTTGTATTGTGCAGTTGTTAGGGTGTCTGTGTTTTCTAAGGTATTCTAAGGCCTTGTCCACACTAATACATTTTCATTTGAAAATGCATCTTTTTTCCTCTGTTTTGGCCTTCCCTTTGCTAATAAACTTTATTAGCAAAGAACTTTTAAATGGTATTTTTGCAGGAAAGCTGTGGTACCACTACCACATTTCCCCATACTGTATTCTTTGAGGTTGTTTTGGCTGTTTAAATTAGTGTGCTGTAATGTCAAATATCTCATCGAGGAGGATGTTAGATTCCCCCTTGTTAAATAATTGCTTGCCACTTAGGGAGAAACATAGTGCTCAATGTTTGGAAGCTTTTATCTGAGGGTGAAGCTGTCCTCATGCTCATGTGACTTTGATACTGCCTTTCCTTTTCTGTAATCATATTACACATAGGGAATTTTGTCTGATGTAAACACACACACACTCTTATGAACGGATAGACAAAGAGGGAATGTGAGATGGAGGAGGACATGATTTCAAGCCCCCGTTTAGTCAGGGTTTGACTCCAAGAATGGTTTGTGCCATGTGGATGAAATCTAGGAGAGGGAGTTCAACAGTTCATATACAGTCAGACTTTACTTGCTTTCAACGACAAAATATCAAACAAGCCAATTGTGCAGTGATTTTTAGTGGATGTATGAAGTCAGTGTCCCTCAAATTCACACAGGTGTTTGTATATATAACTTATTTGGAATCGAAATTATTCAACCCCATTGTAAATCAGGATTATTGGCCAAATTTACAGACTTTCAGCTGTTTGCTGTGAACAAATCAAACAAAATTAATTGAAATAGCTCAACACAACAAATGTTTCAAGTGGTTTCCCCATATTCAACTGAAAATGCAACTTTTAATTACTTCTGCAGTCTCTTATTATTCAACCCCCTGAATAGAATCCCTCATAACAGCACAAATCTGCAAAACAGGTGTTGTCTCAAGCACACCTGATGCAACTAATCAAGGGCTTCATTAGGTGCACCAGGTGTGCTTGAGCTAGAACACATGAAATATCTGAGCTGGCTAGGTTTGTTAAGTGTCATGTTTGACTGCAGGTAAGAAATTGTCAGAAAGTCAAAAGAATGGTCCAAAAAGTTTTTTTAAAAATATCGTCACCCTTCACAAACAAGGAATGGGATCCAAAAAGATATGAAGGCACTAAATGTTCCTGGAGACACCATTGGAAGCATAGTTTGCAAGTTCAAAGTTAAAGGAACAGCGGTTACACTACCTGGATGGGGCAGAAAAAGGAAGCTATCAACGGTTGCAACCAGATTTCTGAGAAGGCAGGTTCAGAAAAACCCCAGAGTGACTGCAAAAGATCTGCAGCAAGACTTGGTGGCAACAGTCAATGAAGTTTCAGCTTGCACAGTAAGGCGCATACTAAACACATGCCAGAACTCCAAGACGTACACCACTACCGATCCAAAAGCTGAAGAAAATCAAAATCATATAAATAAGCCACAGAATTTTTGGGATTCTGTTCTGTGGAGCGATGAAACAAAACTGGAACTTTTTGGCCATATGGATCAGCGGTATGTAGTGATGTATGTCTCGAGACCGGTCTTGGTCTCGAGACCACTTTTACGTGGTCTCGGTCTTGTCACGGCCTTGACGGTCTTTGGTCTCGGTCTTGTCTTGGTCTCGGTCTCGGACCTCCCGGTCTTGTCTAGGTCTCGGACCTCCCGGTCTTGTCTAGGTCTCGCTGTCTCAGACCGACATAGTGGTCAGGGGATTGAGCAATACAATACTACAATATCCACGACGATATCCGCAACGTATTGAAGCGCGCGTCCGAGTGAAGACAGTGCGGTGCGTGCGAGGCACGAGAGAAAACACTGTATCCGCGCCACTGATCGCAGCGGTAACGAGCACTTTGATCACTTGATTTAAAAAACACATATCATGTACAGTTTTTGATATATTAATATTTAGTAAAACACATATCAGTGACATGATGGGTTTTACCTTCATTCAGGAGATTTTGGGTAACTGCACAACTGACAGATGACTTTGAGCGCACCGCCAACGGTGTGTGTGTGTGTGTGTGTGTAACCATAGCGACAAAAACGACCAACTTTCGGATCCTGCACTTAAGCCTATAATTTCGTTTTTAAAAATATAATTATGTATTTAAAAGTTGCAGAATGGGTTCATTTGGAGACTTCGAAATCAGCAGAGATAGGCAGGCAAATGCAAAACAACATTTGACAAGTTATTGCTTAGCTTCAACACTAATGTTTTTTTCCCCTCCGGTCTCGACTTGGTCTCGGTCTTAGTCTCGACTTGGTCTTGGTCTCGACTTGGTCTTGGTCTTGTCGTGGTCTCGATACCATCTGGTCTTGGTAGTGTCTTGGTCTCGGTTTAGGCGGTCTCGACTACAAGTCTAGCGGTATGTCTGGAGGAAGAAGAATGAAGCATATGCTGAAAAGAACACACTGTCTACAGTTCACCATGGTGGTGCTCGGTGATGCTCTGGGACTGCTTTGCATCCTCTGGCACTGAAAACCTGCAGCGTGTGGAAGGCAAGATGGATTCATTGAAGTTTCAGGAAATCCTAGGAGAAAATATAATTCCGCGAGGAAGCTGAAGCTTGGGCGTCATTGAACCTTCCAACAGGACAGTGATCCCAAGCATTGGAGACTTGGTTGCAGAAGGAAGATTCAACCGTGTCCATCACAGTCACCTGACTTGAACTGGTGGCATTGCTCATAAGGAGTGGGCTAAGATTCCTCAGAAACGCTGCCAGAAGCTGGTGTCTGGTTCTATATCTCATATGCAGCAGGTCATAACAGCAAAAGGTTGTTCTACTAAGTACTAAAGTTGCCATTAAGGGGTTAAATAATTTTGAGACTGCGGAATTCATTAAAAGTTGCATGTTCAGTCGAATTTGGGGAAACCACTTGAAACATTTGTTGTGTTGAGCTGTTTCAATTACTTTTGTTTGATTTGTTCATTGCAAACAGCTAAAGGTCTGTACATTTTGCCATTTGAACATTTCAAAAATGCGTTCAAAGGTTTGGGGTTGGTAAGATTTCTTGATGTTTATGAAAGAAGTCGGTTATGCTCACCAATGCTGCATTTATGTGATCAAAAATACAGTAAAAACAGTAATATTGTTGAAATATTGCAATTTAAAATAACTGTTTTCTATTTTAATAGATTTTATAATAGATGCAAAGCTGAATTTTCAGCATCATTACTCCAGTCTTCAGTGTCACATGATCCTTCAGAAATCATTCTAATATGCTGATTTGCTGCTAAAAGAAACATTTCTTATTATCAATTTTGAAAAAAGTTGTGCTGCTTCATAGTTTTGTGGAAACAGTGATACTTTCAGACTTCTTTAAAGACAAGAAATTTCAAAAGAACAGCATTCATTTGAAATATAAAAAAAATTGGTAACATTTATAAATGTCTTAACTGACACTTTTAATCAATTTAATGCGTCCTTACTGAATCAAAATCCTACTACAATATAATTATGTGTTACCAAAAACACTAACGTCTAATATTCCAACAGGAACACAACTTGGACTGGTTTCCACGTATGCGGGCCATGTCGCTGGTTAGCAGCGATGCCGAGGGCGAGCAGAACGAGATCAGGAATCTTCAGGAGAAGCTTGAATCCACCATGAAGCTCGTTTCCAACCTGTCAGGCCAGCTCACTGAACTGAAAGAACAGGTGAGTGACGGTGCTTTTGGACTGATGTCAGATCCTTATGTCCAGAGTGGCATGTTGACGTTTTAACAGAGCCGATCCTGACCTCCCTGGGGCCCTAAGCAAAAATCTGTTAAGGGGCCCTCCTACCTGACCCACACAGTCACACCTGACACCCCAGTTCTCCCACTACAATCCTCCCTCGTTTAGTTAGTACTAATGAAAATGTAATTCCTGATATCAGAAATAGACATATTTTATATTAATATAAATAATTCACATTTTAAATAATACAAATTTAATTGTTGATATCAAAAATGCATCCTGTGAATTACTAAAAGCTAAAATGGCTTGCCATTGCATGTCACTGTGTTTTAAATGATAAAAGCAATAATTGATACTTGATGGTTATTATTATTTACTAAGGGATGTGCATCCATATTGACCAGTATGTCCAGCCAATCAACATTTTAAATGCAATATAGTCAATGTCAATAGATTGCTTTCCATCTTGCTTTATTGCAGAGTTGTAACTAAACTGACTTGGAGACTAGATAATCATGGTCTTGTTTTAAAAGTATGAGCGCCTAATGAGTGCCATCACGCCCATATTGTACTGGTAACTGGTCCCCATAGATGTTTTACTGGAAAGTGCGCGTTTCATTTCGTGCATGTGTAACCCCTCCACCCGGGTCCTTCTCACCCCGCTCTGAGTGGGTCTCGAACCCGGGTCTCCGGCACTCTAACAAGGAGGCTAAAGACTGCAGCCTCTAGCATCTGTCGCTAGAGCGCCTATTGAGATCAGAGGAGTGAGGTTTACTCGCACAGCAACTACTAGCTAGCCTCCGTTACACATGCGCATATGGGGCCCTATTTTAACGATCTGAAACGCAAGTGTCAAAGCGTAAAGCGCAAGTAACTTTGTGGGCGGATCCCGGCGCTGTTGCTATTTTCCCGGCGGGATAAATGCCTCTTGCGCCTGGCGCAAATCTAAAAGGGGTTGGTCTGAAGTAGCTTCATTATTCATAGGTGTGGTTTGGGCGTAACGTGAAATAAACCAATCAAAGCGTCATCTCACATTCCCTTTAAGAGCAGGCGCGCTTGTTCTAAAGCGGATTCCTATTATAACGGCGGATTTGCCAGGCGCGCGACAGGAGCGGTTCACAGCCGAGGAGAGCAATGTTCTCATCAGGGCCGTAAAACACAGAGAAGTGACATTGGGGATGGAGAAACCCACCCAAATTAACTTCTGTTAAACAGGCGTATGATAATTTGGGTAAATGTGTAAGCTACATGCTTTTATAATAAATTGTCTATCTATCTATCTATCTATCTATCTATCTCTATCTATCTATCTATCTATCTATCTATCTATCTATCTATCTATCTATCTATCTATCTATCTATCTATCTATCTATCTATCTATCTATCTATCTATCTATCTATCGTAATAATGTATGATTTGCAAAAATGAAAACTGCTGCTTAGATGAGAGAATCAACGTGTATGCGCGTTGTGCACACGCTACGTTGATTATGGCCAAGCATGCGCCCTTAAAATAGCATTATGAACAACGCGCAACGCGCCACTGCCTTTAGACTAGTTTTTTTCTGGTCAGTGGCGCAATTGTTTTATAGGACAGCAAAATAGCATGAGGAAAAGTTTGCGCCGGAACACGCCTCCTCTTTGCGCTGAACCGCCCCGGGGAGCGCAACTGTATTTCTTAGTTAACCGACGTGTGTCTGTGGAGGGAAAAGTCCGCTTTGCGCGGGTGCAAAATAGGAATGATACATGCGTCAGTGTACAAAGTCATTTGCGCCGAGTGCAAGATAGGGCCCATGAACTCATGTTAACGCGCGACGCGGTTATCTTTTCCGAGCTGCAGTTTATAAACAAACACCGTTGCCCTTTGTATTATCAAACGTAATAAATATTTATATCTCACTTTTTCTCTTTGTCAGGCACAGAACACAGCCCAGAAAGATCCAAAAGATGCACTGCTGCTAGGTTATACAGACAGACAGACAGAGAGAGATGCACATCAACTTAACTTTAGATTCAGATTCAGATTCAGATTCACTTTATTGTCATTGACAAAATACAAGTACAGAGCCAATGAAACATAGTTAGCATCTGACCAGGAGTGCAAACAGTAGTAATAATTTAAGAAGACACATTTATAAAAAGCTAATAAAAGTACAGATGCGGAGACCAGCTCAATGCAGTTGTCTAAGAATTGGAGGTTGGAGTATGTGTAACTGGCCAGTGACCACAGCAATGCAGAATGGCATCAAATGGTAAAGTACCAGAGAAAAATGATTTCCTCCCTTTCCCTTTTTAAAGAAGGTCCGGGTTGGATGTAGTGTTCACTACATCCAACCCAGTTCACGTTTACTGTTCTGTGCTGACATCAAACTTGGAGAGGAGAGAACACAAGTCTGCCTGATCGCTGTTCCCGAAATTCACTCGCATGGTGTTTTTCTCTCAGTCTCTCTTTTCGTGACCAGAAGGATAGTTCCGCTTAATTATCTCATCGACGTTGTAAACTTTGATTGACGCGCTTTGACACGAGGGGGAGGCGGAGCCTTGAGTGATTTGCGGTGCCCTACGCAACTATAGGGAGGATCGGCTCTGCGTTTTAAGCCAGTTCTTCACGCTCCACTGAAGATGAGGTGTAGTCTTGACCCGTTAAATGGACTTCACAGACTAGAATTTAAGTTTGGTGCGAGTGAAACTAGGCCTTCAAGGTCAGTCAGTATGAGTCCACAGCCTCT